>NC_059537.1:10274621-10299621 GCF_905220415.1 Colias croceus
CGCTTTCGCGAATCACTCTAACACGTCATACACTGACATGTTAGAGGTATTCGTATTTTTTTTTTTTTTTTTTTTTTTTTTACGGATGCAGTCACATTCACGCGTCCCACGACACTTGTTCGTACTATACACAAACACACACACACACGATGCGCGTATGCGAGTAGTGCGAGAGTGCGCAGTGCGTTACGTTAATGATCCTTCCGCAGGTTCCCCTACGGAAACCTTGTTACGACTTTTACTTCCTCTAAATGATCAAGTTTGGTCAACTTCCCAGCAACGCCGACGGCCGTGAAGCCACCGCGTGTCGGTCCGAAGACCTCACTAAATCATTCAATCGGTAGTAGCGACGGGCGGTGTGTACAAAGGGCAGGGACGTAATCAACGCGAGCTTATGACTCGCGCTTACTAGGAATTCCTCGTTTATGGGGGATAATTGCAAACCCCAATCCCCAGCACGAAGGAGTTTCAACGGGTTGCCCGGGCCTCTAGGCCAGGGAGAACATGTTGATTCCTTCAGTGTAGCGCGCGTGCGGCCCAGGACATCTAAGGGCATCACAGACCTGTTATTGCTCAATCTCGTGCGGCTCAAAGCCGCCGGTCCCTCTAAGAAGAATTTTAATACGCCGCCAGTGAGTTGCGCTACCCGAGAGCCGCGCACACCTAAATGACGACGCCTATTTAGCAGGCTAGAGTCTCGTTCGTTACCGGAATTAACCAGACAAATCGCTCCACCAACTAAGAACGGCCATGCACCACCACCCACCGAATCAAGAAAGAGCTATTAATCTGTCAATCCTTCCGGTGTCCGGGCCTGGTGAGATTTCCCGTGTTGAGTCAAATTAAGCCGCAGGCTCCACTCCTGGTGGTGCCCTTCCGTCAATTCCTTTAAGTTTCAGCTTTGCAACCATACTCCCCCCGGAGTCCAAAATCTTTGGTTTCCCGGAAGCTGCCCGCCGAGCCATTGTAGTAACGTCGGCGGATCGCTAGATGACATATTTACGGTTAGAACTAGGGCGGTATCTAATCGCCTTCGAACCTCTAACTTTCGTTCTTGATTGATGAAAACACCTTTGGCAAATGCTTTCGCTGATGTTCGTCTTGCGACGATCCAAGAATTTCACCTCTAACGTCGCAATACGAATGCCCCCAGTTATCCCTATTAATCATTACCTCGGAGTTCTGAAAACCAACAAAATAGAACCGAGATCATATTCTATTATTCCATGCACGAAATATTCAAGCGGCATTTTGAGCCCGCTTTGAGCACTCTAATTTGTTCAAAGTAAAATTGTCGGCCCACCTCGACACTCACTGAAGAGCACCGCGATAGGATTTTGATATTGAACCGGCTTTTAACGACCGGCTCACCGACGATATGCTCCGCAAACGTGTCAGTATCACCGCGGATGCGGTGCACCGACAGCGCGGCGCACAAATGCAACTACGAGCTTTTTAACCGCAACAATTTTAGTATACGCTATTGGAGCTGGAATTACCGCGGCTGCTGGCACCAGACTTGCCCTCCAATTGTTCCTCGTTAAAATATTTAAAGTGTACTCATTCCGATTACGAGGCCTCGTAAGAGTCCCGTATCGTTATTTTTCGTCACTACCTCCCCGTGCCGGGAGTGGGTAATTTGCGCGCCTGCTGCCTTCCTTGGATGTGGTAGCCGTTTCTCAGGCTCCCTCTCCGGAATCGAACCCTGATTCCCCGTTACCCGTGACAACCATGGTAGTCGCAGAAACTACCATCGAAAGTTGATAAGGCAGACATTTGAAAGATGCGTCGCCGGTACTGGACCATGCGATCGGCAAAAGTTATCCAGATTCATCAAAATTAACGACTTCAGACGCCAGGCCCTCCGTCGATTGGTTTTGATCTAATAAAAGCACTCATTCCATCACTGGTCAGAGTTCTGATTGCATGTATTAGCTCTAGAATTACCACAGTTATCCAAGTAACTGAGTAAGATCTAAGGAACCAAAACTGATATATTGAGCCATTCGCGGTATCGCCTTAATACGGCTTGCACTGAGACATGCATGGCTTAATCTTTGAGACAAGCATATAACTACTGGCAGGATCAACCAGGGAGCTAACTAAAGCTTCCGCTAGAGCCTCAAACGTGACACGACGATGCCGCCGCGACGTTCGCTTCTCTATATACATACATATGCGCGCGGCGTGTTTAAATAACATGATATGCAACGGCGGCGACCGTCACACGCACACTATTCACACACGCGCGCGCGCACACGTGGATAAATCTGAACACAGTCAGTTAAATCGTTGAAAGTATCATCTTAACGAGACACCCCTTAACAATTCCCATTCGCATCAAGCGAAGGAAAAATTTTAATATCGGTCAACTTTTATGACGCAAACGATCAATCTACGCACGGAGAGTGGAAGGATCGAAAATTGCGACCACATATAAACATCTGATAAAAGCCCATTGGTACATCACAAACGTGTGCGATGTGAGCAATAAAAAATTTTATACTGCCGTTCAATAGTAGTCGTATATTTTTCACGGTCTGCGCTCCGAGAGTGTATCAAGATGCGTAATATTATTTATTACACTACACATATAAAATACAATCTACGAAACTGACAATCTATCAAACCGTCGGCAGACGCAATGTTACTACAGTTACTAATTTCTACTTCTTCTACTACTACTACTAACTACTACTACTACTACTACTACTACCACCACTAAAGATTAAAAACTGTATCGCGCCGTATGCACAAACGCTTTTACAATATCATCATCTTTGGTGGTCTTTTATTATTTCATAGAACTAACACACTACTCTACAACTCTGTCAGACTCACCACCAAACACCAACCCCACACCGACACGCGAACGGCGGCAACGAGGAGAGCGCAGAGCACACGGGCGACGCGGTACAACAGCGACGAAATAATGATACATACACATACGTACGTACAAATGTCTCGCTGCCCACGCGCAACGCCCCCCCGTCTTCGCTAGCCTCGCGCACCGATTGTCTCGCATCCCGGCTACGATGTTTCTGCTTGTTTATTTTTTTCAGATACTATTCACATATCACGCACGGCATATGTACATACATACATACATAATACATACATACAAACATACGCCGCGCGCGACTAACGCCTCGTGTTTTCAAGGTCAAGTCAAAAAACTTTGCACGCGTGCAGTTACGGCGTGCAGTCGTCAAAAATAATTCATGATTATAAATTTCGTGGTCCATATTAAATAAATTATAAACAACAACAACAACAACAACAAACAACAACAACAACAACGACAAAAGAGGGCGACCTTACCTCCGGACTTGATGAAGTGTCCTGAAGGTGTACTTCGAAGACAAAACAAGCCCAAACTCGCCTCACCTAGCTCTACTCGTCTATTAGTTCCAGTAGCAGTCTTCGAAGTACACCTTCAGGTCACTCCATCAAGTCCGGAGGTAAGGTCTCATCATAACTAACAAAACGAGCCCAAACTCGGCACACCTAGCTCTACTCGTCTATTAGTTCCAGTAGCAGTCTTCGAAGTACACCTTCAGGACACTCCATCAAGTCCGGAGGTAAGGTCTCAACATAACTAACAAAATGAACCCAAACTCGATACACCTAGCTCTAATCGTTTATTAGTTCCAGTAGCAGTCTTCGAAGTACACCTGCAGGTCACTCCATCAAGTCCGGAGGTAAGGTCTCAACATAACTAACAAAATGAGCCCAAACTCGGCACACCTAGCTCTACTCGTCTATTAGTTCCAGTAGCAGTCTTCGAAGTACACCTTCAGGACACTCCATCAAGTCCGGAGGTAAGGTCTCAATATAACTAACAAAATGAGCCCAAACTCGGCACACCTAGCTCTAACCGTCTATTAGTTCCAGTAGAAGTCTTCGAAGTACACCTGCAGGTCACTCCATCAAGTCCGGTGGTAAGGTCTCAACATAACTAACAAAATGAACCCAAACTCGGCACACCTAGCTCTACTCGTCCAATAGTTCCAGTAGCAGTCTTCGAAGTACACCTGCAGGTCACTCCATTAAGTCCGGTGGTAAGGTCTCAACATAACTAACAAAACGAGCCCAAACTCGGCACACCTAGTCTCTACTCGTCTATTAGTTCCAGTAGCAGTCTTCGAAGTACACCTTCAGGACACTCCATCAAATCCGGAGGTAAGGTCTCAACATAACTAACAAAATGAGCCCAAACTCGACACACCTAGCTCTAATCGTTTATTAGTTCCAGTAGCAGTCTTCGAAGTACACCTGCAGGTCACTCCATCAAGTCCGGAGGTAAGGTCTCAACATAACTAACAAAATGAGCCCAAACTCGGCACACCTAGCTCTACTCGTCTATTAGTTCCAGTAGCAGTCTTCGAAGTACACCTTCAGGACACTCCATCAAGTCCGGAGGTAAGGTCTCAATATAACTAACAAAATGAGCCCAAACTCGGCACACCTAGCTCTAACCGTCTATTAGTTCCAGTAGAAGTCTTCGAAGTACACCTGCAGGTCACTCCATCAAGTCCGGTGGTAAGGTCTCAACATAACTAACAAAATGAACCCAAACTCGGCACACCTAGCTCTACTCGTCCAATAGTTCCAGTAGCAGTCTTCGAAGTACACCTGCAGGTCACTCCATTAAGTCCGGTGGTAAGGTCTCAACATAACTAACAAAACGAGCCCAAACTCGGCACACCTAGTCTCTACTCGTCTATTAGTTCCAGTAGCAGTCTTCGAAGTACACCTTCAGGACACTCCATCAAATCCGGAGGTAAGGTCTCAACATAACTAACAAAATGAGCCCAAACTCGACACACCTAGCTCTAATCGTTTATTAGTTCCAGTAGCAGTCTTCGAAGTACACCTGCAGGTCACTCCATTAAGTCCGGAGGTAAGGTCTCAACATAACTAACAAAATGAGCCCAAACTCGACACACCTAGCTCTAATCGTTTATTAGTTCCAGTAGCAGTCTTCGAAGTACACCTGCAGGTCACTCCATCAAGTCCGGAGGTAAGGTCTCAATATAACTAACAAAATGAGCCCAAACTCGGCACACCTAGCTCTAACCGTCTATTAGTTCCAGTAGAAGTCTTCGAAGTACACCTGCAGGTCACTCCATCAAGTCCGGTGGTAAGGTCTCAACATAACTAACAAAATGAACCCAAACTCGGCACACCTAGCTCTACTCGTCTAATAGTTCCAGTAGCAGTCTTCGAAGTACACCTGCAGGTCACTCCATTAAGTCCGGTGGTAAGGTCTCAACATAACTAACAAAACGAGCCCAAACTCGGCACACCTAGTCTCTACTCGTCTATTAGTTCCAGTAGCAGTCTTCGAAGTACACCTTCAGGACACTCCATCAAATCCGGAGGTAAGGTCTCAACATAACTAACAAAATGAGCCCAAACTCGACACACCTAGCTCTAATCGTTTATTAGTTCCAGTAGCAGTCTTCGAAGTACACCTTCAGGTCACTCCATCAAGTCTGGAGGTAAGGTCTCAACATAACTAACAAAATGAGCCCAAACTCGGCATACCTAGCTCTACTCGTCTATTAGTTCCAGTAGCCGTCTTCGAAGTACACCTGCAGGTCACTCCATCAAGTCCGGTGGTAAGGTCTCAACATAACTAACAAAACGAGCCCAAACTCGGCACACCTAGTCTCTACTCGTCTATTAGTTCCAGTAGCAGTCTTCGAAGTACACCTTCAGGACACTCCATCAAATCCGGAGGTAAGGTCTCAACATAACTAACAAAATGAGCCCAAACTCGACACACCTAGCTCTAATCGTTTATTAGTTCCAGTAGCAGTCTTCGAAGTACACCTGCAGGTCACTCCATCAAGTCCGGAGGTAAGGTCTCAACATAACTAACAAAATGAGCCCAAACTCGGCACACCTAGCTCTACTCGTCTATTAGTTCCAGTAGCAGTCTTCGAAGTACACCTTCAGGACACTCCATCAAGTCCGGAGGTAAGGTCTCAATATAACTAACAAAATGAGCCCAAACTCGGCACACCTAGCTCTAACCGTCTATTAGTTCCAGTAGAAGTCTTCGAAGTACACCTGCAGGTCACTCCATCAAGTCCGGTGGTAAGGTCTCAACATAACTAACAAAATGAACCCAAACTCGGCACACCTAGCTCTACTCGTCTAATAGTTCCAGTAGCAGTCTTCGAAGTACACCTGCAGGTCACTCCATTAAGTCCGGTGGTAAGGTCTCAACATAACTAACAAAACGAGCCCAAACTCGGCACACCTAGCCTCTACTCGTCTATTAGTTCCAGTAGCAGTCTTCGAAGTACACCTTCAGGACACTCCATCAAATCCGGAGGTAAGGTCTCAACATAACTAACAAAATGAGCCCAAACTCGACACACCTAGCTCTAATCGTTTATTAGTTCCAGTAGCAGTCTTCGAAGTACACCTGCAGGTCACTCCATTAAGTCCGGTGGTAAGGTCTCAACATAACTAACAAAACGAGCCCAAACTCGGCACACCTAGTCTCTACTCGTCTATTAGTTCCAGTAGCAGTCTTCGAAGTACACCTTCAGGACACTCCATCAAATCCGGAGGTAAGGTCTCAACATAACTAACAAAATGAGCCCAAACTCGACACACCTAGCTCTAATCGTTTATTAGTTCCAGTAGCAGTCTTCGAAGTACACCTGCAGGTCACTCCATCAAGTCCGGAGGTAAGGTCTCAATATAACTAACAAAATGAGCCCAAACTCGGCACACCTAGCTCTAACCGTCTATTAGTTCCAGTAGAAGTCTTCGAAGTACACCTGCAGGTCACTCCATCAAGTCCGGTGGTAAGGTCTCAACATAACTAACAAAATGAACCCAAACTCGGCACACCTAGCTCTACTCGTCTAATAGTTCCAGTAGCAGTCTTCGAAGTACACCTGCAGGTCACTCCATTAAGTCCGGTGGTAAGGTCTCAACATAACTAACAAAACGAGCCCAAACTCGGCACACCTAGTCTCTACTCGTCTATTAGTTCCAGTAGCAGTCTTCGAAGTACACCTTCAGGACACTCCATCAAATCCGGAGGTAAGGTCTCAACATAACTAACAAAATGAGCCCAAACTCGACACACCTAGCTCTAATCGTTTATTAGTTCCAGTAGCAGTCTTCGAAGTACACCTTCAGGTCACTCCATCAAGTCTGGAGGTATGGTCTCAATGTAACTAACAAAACGAGCCCAAACTCGGCATACCTAGCTCTACTCGTCTATTAGTTCCAGTAGCCGTCTTCGAAGTACACCTGCAGGTCACTCCATCAAGTCTGGAGGTAAGATCTCAACATAACTAACAAAATGAGCCCAAACTCGGCACACCTAGCTCTAATCGTTTATTAGTTCCAGTAGCAGTCTTCGAAGTACACCTTCAGGTCACTCCATCAAGTCAGAAACTAAATATGAAATTTATAATCCCATAAGTATAAAATCTATAAATAAAATGAATGCGTGAAGGATCAAGTTTATTAGGTCAAATATTTTGTATTCGTACAGTGATCTTTTCGTAAACGAGGAGCTGCTTACAAGCGTCACAGTGTCCACTCACAACGGCGGCCGAGCGCAGACTAAAATATTTCATTACAAATTTTTGTGCAATAAATCAAGATGAGCCAGTAAAATAACCCTTATTTCAATCCAATAAGTATCACGCGTTACAACTAAATATGTGAAAAAATAAGGTTTGATTTCTCAGCCTATTTGTAACATTTTGATAGTTTTCTTTGCTACCTTTTTGAGTTGGACATGTCTGCTTACTTAAAATATTTTTAAATCATTAAATTTATTTTATTAAATACATGAAAAATGTTCCTTTATTCAGCACGATATTGTCAATTTTGTGTTTGTGCAACGGAAAATATTTTTTACTAGCGGTCCGCCCCGGCTTCGCCCGTGGTACATATTAACGTTTTCTCTACATAAGAACCATCCTCGTACTTCAAGGAATATAATAAAAAAAGAATTATCGAAATCGGTTCAGCCGTTCTCGAGTTATGGAATTACAACGAAAAGTGGCATTGATTTTTATATATTAGATAATATTATAAACCAAAATTTTCGACTAAAAAATTGCTACCATTTAAAGATTAACCCTTAATTCACTACCTGAGTCCATTGGACTCACATCGAACTTTCAAACTATTATATTTTTTTCCCCTGGTGACTTATTTCCTCCACCGTCTCAGTACCTTCCTGCAGTGACGTGGGCACCGCGGTAGCGAGAGGACGTGCGCCTGCGCTGCGTAATAGGTAAGTTATTACGTCGAGTGAGTCCCATGGACTCATACTAGTGAATTAAGTAATATTTTATTTATTTGTTACGATTCTTAAATGTTGCTTATTTGTCGTATTAATGATATAAAAATATGTATTTTAATATTTGTTGTTGTTGTAGGTTTGTAAAATGGATCTAAAACAACATAAAGTTGTAAATATGAATGAAGACCAGGCAGATTCTGTTTTGGAATCATGGATCACACAAATTATGAATGATGAAGATGCGAGCCACTCTGAAACCGAAGACAAGCTATCTAGGACAGAAAGAAAGCATTGTTATCCATGTAATTACAAAAAGAGAACAAAGACTGCACATTCAGGCACTAGATGTCTGAAGCCTGTATGTTTGAGTTGCTCAAAAATGGCATGCCGTCGCTGCCTGCAATCGGTGGCAATACCCCATTGCACGTTTTATTTTTTTGTATAGAAGCGTACATTTTTGTTGTTTATTTTCGGTTTTGCATTCCTTTAGAAGTCTTATAAAATTAAAAAGAGCCATTAGTTAAAAATATTTGCCATTATTGTAGGGCTTTGAAAATAACTCTGTTTTCTAAGACTATTAGAATAAGTTTTTTTTTATTTTTAAGAGTATTTCAGAAGTTTATCCAGTTTTATTATTTTTTTGTAGTGCCTTAATAAACATTTAAAAATAATAATAAAAAAACTTAATAAAAAAAAGAGTTTTATTTGAAAAAAACACGCCAAGAAAATATATGAGTCCAGTGGACTCATGGAAGCTGTTTATGTTAGCAAATTTCACCTAGTGAATTGAGGGTTAAGGATTAATCTATCTATAGTAATTATTAGTTTAATTTGGTTTTGTATTATTTTGTCGCAAAATGTACCGAAAAACTGCTTATTTTTGTCAGATTCGTAAACGCGTCCTTAAGAACATCGTTTTGGTTAGGCTTCCATTATCAAGCAATTTTAAACTTCATTCAATTGACATACAGTTCAAATTATTTTGTACTTTTCAAAGACCTAAGGGAGAGAGAGTCTGTTCTGCCAACTTTTAGAAAAAATAAAAACATTTCTAATGTTGGCCCCTCCGATGTAATCATTTAATATTAGATTTAATTTTTTAGTTTTAATTATTTATTATTATTTCTTATTTTTTTTTAAACCTTATTTTTGTATATTTTAATTTTAAGCTAATACATTAATAAATTATTTCTTTCTTTCTTCGATTTCTTGTCAATGGTTAAGACTTAAGCATAGACAACCTCTTGATGTTGATTTGTTGTTTGAAATTTGAATTCAAAATGGCGTTTTATTAATTGTTTTGGTGGAAGATAAACAAAATCTGTTCTTCGTATATCGTAGATTTTCTTACTTATTTACTCAGTTAATGTACAGTACATTGAATTTTTTAATTTGTTATATTTCTGCCAAAAGTGAAAGAAGAAGAAAAAGTGTTATGTGTAAACAATGTTAAAATCTTTGTGTAGATAATAATTGATAATAATTATTAATGTGATTTGTGACTAAGTATTTGCAATATATACCCAATGACTGTTCTATTAAAGGAAGATATAAAAAATAATAATTTTTACGAGAAAACTTCTCTATTACGTCATGTTCTGGCTGTAGAATCAATTGGAGAGGAGATAATATTATTATTGTTTTGTCCAAAGAAAACAACAACTTCTTACAATTCCAATATGGCGATCCGAACGGCAACGATATATTGGAAATTTAGAATGAGATTTTAAAATAGAAATCCCGCAAAATATTTCAAGGAAAAGTATAAAATGTGAATCTAGTTGTATTCACATAATATTTAAGCCGAATTAAGTCCTACATGCCTAAATAAAGATATTCAGTAAAATTCAAAATTCAAATGGAATTATCCATTTTTGCTGATAATAGTGAGTTTTAATATTATATAAAAATGTTAGATATAGGTAATTATTATTATATTATAATAAACTTATTGATCTACATTGTTGGTGTTTTATTTTTAATTTCCTATAAATTTGAATAAGGATGAGAATTAGTAGTGATGTTACCCAGCATCGAAAATTTTATCGATATCGATATGAAGTTTTATCGATAATATGTACTCAAAGAGACATCACTAGCAACTTCAACTTTTAAATGTTGGCAGCAATGTGGATCATTTTTGACGTGAACTTTTCATAGGTTGGTATATAAGACTTAACCTAAGTAATACATGCATATGTGTGCGTGAGCTCGAAATCGAAGTACTGAGTGCCGTCTCTTCCTATACCTATTACTTGCTCTGTCATACGCACAGATGTTATGCGTCCCAAGTATGTCGAGGTAGTTTACGAAATCTAGCTTTTTTATGACTACCGAGTTTGAAAATTTTATTTACCCTATTGTTCTATAATTATATGCCATGTATGATATATTTTTGGAAAGAGGAAGAAACTAGTTATAGCATAAAAATGTAATCATGACGATATATTTTTTCTATAAAATTATAAAAAAATTGATTTTCTTTTGTTTTAATTTTAATTGCTTACATACCTACTAACACTTACATGATAATGGTGAGTCATCAAATGATCATATTCACGTTTTCATATCACTACACGATTGCCAAATACATTCACTTATATTTTCACACATTTAACACAACGTATTTCACTATGAATAATACCTAACAAATATCCATTATTCACAAACAAGAAAAAAAGCGCCATTTTGCGTCTTCCGCACTGAAAAGTTGAGACACTTTTTCACTGAGTATTCTTCAAATATCCCTAAAACCAATATCATAAACGTATTCTACGTAAAATTTCCAGTAATATACGTCTCAATTATCACTCATCTAATTATTCCTCTCGGCATAATTCACAATCTAAATATTCGTTGAACAAGACGAACGTTACAAAGTACAAACTATGGCCGATGACGCAACTCAATCAATGATTCACTTTTTTTTTTTTTTTTTTGTGGTTTTAGTCTGTATTTCCTGTCTCGGAGTCGTGTCGATTTGAATTATAAATGTTTAAGGCATAGAGAAATATTTTTTATACTGGAAACATTCACTTGTACGTCTCTACTGATGACCTTCAATGTCACGGGCCGCGTTACGCACTGCGTTTGTCAGCGCAGGACGCTCTCAGTACAATTTGAGTTACGCTACAACCGCTGTGCGCAGAGGCGGCTCGTGACAAAATTTTATGGGTGTTCACTTGAAATAAAACACTGAAAATACATGATGTTAAAGCAGTACAATTTAATTAAAAAATTACTTATAAAGGAAATGCATACGTCTTTCTTTTTGGTGTGCAAAAATATCTATAACTTGACACAATCTATTAACCTTCGTAAAATATGTCTGTTTTCATCGACACGGTCATTGAACTCGCGTATTGACTTTCGGTACGCGGAATCTAATGCTTTACGAATGTCTTGTCGTTCGATAGACGCCAATTGCAGTTCATTCAACAAATGGTACCTACCGAGATTGTGAATGTTTTTTCATCTTGATTGAAAGATGAGCTAAGTCGTCAACGCCCGTTTCAGTCCAAGCACTCTCACCTCCGTCGGCCGCGCCCGCTTCAAATAAAAGACACGGAAAACAAAATATTTTGTTGCTTTCATGTTCATCACAACCACACAACCACGGTGTTTTCACATACCTATTGTTCGGATTTAAACACACGCGTATATGTTTTCGTTTTTGTCGTACATTTTTGCGTAAGGTCAAGTTCAGGTCGTGGCGGTCCCTTAGCTTTCAATTCAAGCCGAATTTGTAACGTTTTAACACACTTTTTAATGAACGCCACATTATAATTGTCCATTTTAACACTCACAAGTAATACTGATAACTACAGGCTATTTCAACAATCAACACGTATCTTATGATTTTAATTCGAAAATTCCCGATTATAGGTACATTCGCGCGCGTGCAAGTTGACTATAGTGTTTGTTTATATTATTTTGAGTGGCAACGTCGCGCAATCGCTGTCTTGTGTACGGGCGCGCGGTAAAAACGAACCGGCAACGTTTGCGGGAGCGGCGCTCCGAATTTTGCTATTTTTTCATAGAAAATCTTCTGTTTTACGCGCAGGGCTCTGACAAAACTATCTCTTTCACTCCTATTGGATTTCGTATTAGAAA
This sequence comes from Colias croceus, assembly GCF_905220415.1. NCBI lineage: Eukaryota > Metazoa > Arthropoda > Insecta > Lepidoptera > Pieridae > Colias > Colias croceus. The sequence continues at coordinate 10,287,025 of NC_059537.1, forward strand.
ATGTACTGAATATTTTTTCATTGGAGCGCAATCGTGAGCGCTCCGCTACGCGCGTTTTATAATACAGTATTATACCTACAGGTGTCAGGTGTATGGAATGATGGAATGATGGATATATTCATTGGTATTGCCAGTAGTTTTTTACGATTACGATTGATTTTAAATAGTAATAATTAATATTAATAATGAAATTAAGGAGTATGATTTTATTATAATTATTTATGGGAGTTCACTGCACCAGCGCTCCTTAGGGCGAGCCGCCTCTGGCTGTGCGTAGGACGCTACACGGGTTAAGAGGCTGATTCAAGAATGTTCTGCCATATTTTTCATTCTGTCAAACACAACGACAGTGCAGAGATAATTATTCCAAGCCCTGACACCGATATTTTTGTATTAGGCCTTTATTTCTGGCATAAACTTGAAAATATACTCGCCATCTTTGAATGCTCCCCCCCACTCCCCCATGCAACTATTTCACTGTACGAACTATTGAATCGTAAACAATGGACTATTGTTAATTATTTAAAATAATAATTTAAAAAATATATTCATGAGTTTTCAATCTATAGTGGTTTAAAGTTAACTCAAAAATGGACCATTTTCGTAAATTTTCTAAAAAATCTTAGAGAAAGTGTAAGAAATGTTATAGTATGCTATATATTCGTGATCTACTCAATAAGCTCTTTCATTTGATACCCCACGCGGCATGTTTTGGAAATGTTTATTTTTTTCTTTGTATGCCATATTTAATAACCGGGGTGCGGGGAAGGGGACCACAAAACTGGTTGGCAACATCTGTCTATAGGATGTCTGGGATCTATACAATATATATCAGAAGTCAGATTTAGGTCCGCTATTTATGCAAACGAACATCTCCTTGGAGCCTGCTCTATGAGCCAAAAAACTGTTATCGTTTGATAAAGCATTTACATTCTCTTGTTTATCGAATTTTTGATGGGTCCGAATTAGGATTATAATGATAACTGCGTTAAAAACAACCGACTTTAAACTTGCACTTGCAACATTTACAAATGCAGACAAAAATGCTCATAAAATAAAAACTTACTGGGCCTATCCGAATAAAATTTTTATGGGACCAATTCGACACCATCCCGCATCGAACAAAAAAAGAATCACGTAAATCGGTTCAGAAACCTCGGAGTAATCGGTGTACATACATAAAAAAAAAAAAAAAAAAAAAAATTGGTTGTCTGTAAAGTCGGTTTACTGACGATAATTGAACGTGACAACGTCCGATTGTGCTTCTTTGTCGCTCGTTCCGCGCTCTCGTTTCCTCCTTTCGTCTCCTCCTTTTTTTTGAAGTCGGTTAAAAAAAAGGAGTAGTTTTCCTATTACGGTGGTAGTTATTTCCAGGTAACTCTGTATTAGGTTATATCTTCTCCTATTACGGCCCTATTCATAGAACATATTAAAATTACCAGCCCCCCTAGCCAAGTGGCATACGATTTATAGCGTTTCTCTTTCTACAAACGTTGACGCCTTATCGAATACGATAAACGACAGGTAGCCAAGTGGATTAGAACTTGGCGAACGCTTATTCTATTGGATCGTACGCTAATGTCTATGGCTTCGAATTCTAACGTCAGTCAGCGTACGTCAAACTGTCAACTGTCATTCAGTTTGACATTAGTAATGTTGAAAAATATTCTTGAAATATTCAAATTAAACTGCCGAATTCCGAAAACGGAAAAAGTAAAAAGTCAAAAAATTTTTGAAGTGAACTAAAAAATACAGGTTGTGCTTTAAATTATAAAAATACAAATAGAGGTAAGTTAATTTTGCATTTGCAATGAGGCATAAAAAGATATAATGTCTTCAAGGTTTAAATTTAATTTATTTATGTGTACTTATTTTTCTAGTTTAGAAATGGAGAGACTGCGCGCCAGCCAGGAGCAATTTTCTGCTCTTATAGAATTCATGGAAAGGTACTATTAAAAAAATACAGTTTTGATTCCAAACTTGCTTCAATATTTTTATAATAAACAATGAAATCATTAATACCAAGTGCTTCATTGGTGTGTGTTACCCATAGGTATGGTGACCTCTCTCGACCACAGCGGGGACCTCAGGGTCGACTAAAAGCCGACCAAATGTGGGCAAGGCTCACATTATTACTTAATTCAGTTGGTGGTGGGGTTCACAAATCACAAGAGAAGTGGAAGAAAGTAAGTTTGAACTTGCATCTTGTTAACCTAGCTGTATATTTCAAACTCTCAATTGTTTTGCTATTAACTTGCATCTTGTTAACCTAAGTGTACATTGCAAACTCTCAATTGTTTTGCTATTCACTTGCATCTTGTTAACCTAAGTGTATATTGCAAACTCTCAATTGTTTTGCTATTTACTTGCATCTTGTTAACCTAAGTGTATATTGCAAACTCTCAATTGTTTTGCTATTAACTTGCATGTTGTTAACCTAAGTGTATATTGCAAACTCTCAATTGTTTTGCTATTTACTTGCATCTTGTTAACATAGCTGTATATTTTAATATATTCATTTATTTTGCTATTGCCCTTTTCATGCACCGCTTTAACTCACAACATGTAAACCTAAAGGTCTGGGCAGATTGGAAGACTAAAACAAAAAAAAAGAAAATGTTGATTTCCAACCACACAAATGGTACTGGTGGTGGTCCAAGCAGCAGGCTGTCTCTAACAGTTTTGGAAGACCGAGTCTGTGCCATACTGGGAGAGACTGCTGTTCTTGGTCAAGCTGGCATACAAGAGCATGGCTTTAATGTTAGTACTATTATATTATAGCAACTTTACGTATCACACCAATTCCTCTGTAACTTGCATGGCCAATAATAGATATTTATTTTGAAAGAGATTACATATAAGCCTCTTTCAACTTGTGTAAAATGAATTGTATTAAATAAATAAAACAAATAAACAGCTTGAAAATCTATACTAATATAATAAAGCTGAAGAGTTTGTTTGTTTGATTGAACACGCTAATCTCGGGAAATACTGGTCCGATTTGAAAATTTCTTTCGATTTTAGATAGCCCACTTATCGAGGAAGGTTATAGGCTATATATCATCTCGCTAAGACCAACAGGAGCAGAGCACTGCAGGTAAAACTACGGAGCACAGCTAGTGTTTGAAAATGTAATTCCATCACAATATAATTAATAGATAGTTAATGTTGATGAGAACATTAAATATCTTTTAATTATATTTTATTCTTTATAAATCTATATCAATTATACAAAATACTTAGCTAACAATTCCTAATCGTAACATTTGTAAGTGTTAAGAGTATATGATAAAAGTTATAAATAACTAATATATTGATAAAAATAAATATTTTTCAGGCGCCACCAGTACCAAGGGAAGAACCCATTCCTGAAGATGTGGAAATTGAAATTCCTGTAGGCTTAGAGAATTTTAATTATAATAGTAAGTTTTATTAAACTCTATTTACTTATTAAATTAGCCTTCTTCTAGGAGCTGTTTTCAATCGTCATAATATAGTTTAATCGATAATAATTGAACATAATTCATTAAATGACTTGAATAAATTAGTCTTTGCTTGTATCCTAGAGAATATTATTCAACAGATGGAATGGATGAACATTTCTAATTTATAATATAAGTGGAAGTCAGAATTATATTTGCCTCCTTAACATTATTTTCATTACTCAACAGCAAGTGTTCCAACATTGCCAGCATCACCGCTACTGCTAGACCCACAGCCCTCACCACCACCACCACCAGTACGTCCGCCGCCCCCTCTACCGCGTTCTCCTCCGCGTCCCACTGGTCGACGGTCATCGGCGTCACCGCGATCTGCGACTGCCTCGCCGCGACATGGGATGCAGAGAGCTCGCAGGAATCGCGGCTTAACGCCATTTGACCGGGCCGCTACAGAATTTGTGGCGGTTGAACAACGACGCCTTGCACTGGAGGAGACGCGAGAGAAGCTTTCCCATGAGCGAGAAAGGGAAAGGGAAAAGCTTCTCCATGAACGTGAGAGGGAGCGTGAGGAACTTTTCCACCAAAGAGAAATGGAGCGACTGCGGCTGGAGTCGCTAAAGGTTGAGGCAAATCGCGAGCAAACTAGGGTGATGCAGCAAATAGCTGTTATCGGGCAAAGGTTGCTCGAGATATTGCCTCAAGGGCCCGCATCTTAATTTTTTTTTTCATAGGGTTTTAAGTGTATTATTTAGTGCCTTTCTTTTTATTTTTTTTAAGTGCTTGTTTTAGATTTTAATTTAATAGTTTAAGTACAGTATTTTCTGTCCTCTGTCTTTAGTTGTTTTACTTTTTACACGCTTTTTATTAGCTTCACCTGTATGTTTGAATGTTTGTTTGTAACCGACTTCTTTGGGCGCGATTTTGACCCACTTTAAACGGCCAGATTTCGTTCAAACTTTGTAGATTTATTGAGGACCGATGACAATACACTAATTTGATAAAATTATTCCATTTTTCAATTTGCAAAAAGCGTGTTTTTTAGTTTTTTTTAAACTATTATTATATATATCTTTAAATTTAATAGGATTTATATGTACTTAATTTATTTTAAGTGTTTGTTTTAGATTTTAATATTTTAATTTAATAGTTTAAGTACAGTATTTTCTGTCCTCTGTCTTTAGTTGTTTTACTTTTTAATCTTTAAATTTTATAGGATTTATATGTACTTAATTTGTTTTAAGTGTTTGTTTTAGTTTTAAGAATGTTAAATAAAACATATATATACATAATAATAGTATATTTTATTACTTAATTAGTTAAGTAGTTTATACCACCATTAATTCAGTACACACTTTTTTAAATACTAACAAAAAATACAATAATAAAAATTACAAACTTAAAAATATAAAAAACAGGTTGAGGCTGCAACAATGATCAATTTTTTCACCTATGACCTGCACTAAAATATGAGCAGTTATCAGAAACTTTAAAAGGATTAATATATACTGTAACTAATGCAGTTTCATTATTTAAATCTGTGTAGGTAAACAAAATAATGTTTTAGGAGCGAAAAAATATTATACAAAACTACTTGGTCAGGCATACTAAATTAGGCTTAAAAGTAATACACATTAAAACTACACACAACACACTTTAAAAAATACAAAAATACAAAAATAACCTACTAAACTAATCTATTAACTAAATTATTTAGCATTATTCTGCCACTCATCAGCTCATCTTGGTTGCTGGAAATGGGTCCAACCCCCACACTTGGTTCATCACCATCCTCTTGTTGCTCAGCCATATTATTAGGGGGAGGTAATTTAGCATCCAGTGCAATATTGTGCAGAACACAACATGCAATAGTTACCTCACTGGCAACACGAGGATGGTAATGGAGTGTACGATGCTTCAGCAAGCATCTCCAACGAGCCTTCAATACACCAAAACATCGTTCAATACAATTGCGTGCCTGTAAATGGCGTGTAGTGTACACCTCTGCTCGAGAACCTGGTTCGGCATTTAAAATTGGTCATCAGCCACGCTCTCTGTGGGTATCCAGAATCACCTTAAACAAATAATGTAGTTAAAGAGCTTTATAAATTATAACTCCAATATTTTTATGATAAATATGTAGAAGTAGGTAGGAATTAAATGATTTACCTAATAGCCACGTCAATTCACCATTTTCGTGAAGTCCACGCATGTATGGTTCCACTTCACTGGATGACCATATGAAGGAATCATGCGTGGCTCCACCATATTTTGCATTGACATTGATAATCTTTAAATTATCATCACATATCTGAAAAAAAAAAATTAAGTTATAAAAAATATTCTATTTGCAGTTGCTTTGTTATTTTGTTTTAATGAAACATGATTAAAAACAATGCTTACTAACTAATAATACATATGCAAAGAAAAATAGCTTACCATTTGCACATTTAAGGAATGGTATCCTTTTCTGTTAAAATAATTCTGTTCATCAATGTGGGGTTTTACAATTGATATGTGAGTGCAATCTATGCATCCAATTACCCCTGGCAATTGAAATTTCCTTTGAAATCTGTAATTAGGTACATTCACATTTTATAATCAAAGACAATTACCTACATAATTATATTAAACATATTATAATACAATTGTTAAAAAGACTTTCAAATGAATTTGTCATAATATTTTGTAAACCTTTAAAACATTTAGAATTGAACAGAAACAAACATTTTGTGGTATAATAGAATTGTTTGTGACTACAATAGCAGCAACCTTCTTCAATGCAAAGGATTATGTTATTTATTAAAATTGTACAAAACATTGAAAGTTTTTTTTTTTTATGTCAGAGCAAGCAACTTAAGCATAAGAAATAAACACTTGCAACATAAGAAGTGTTGCAGGTGCTTTGCCGGCCTTTTATGGACAAATAAGCTCTTTTCTTGAAGGCCCCAATGTCGTAGTTGTACATTGAAAGTTATAAATAAATTAATAAAAACACTTACTCTTGTCGAATTCTTGTTCTTTCTTGGTGTGTTTGAGGGAAAACTATCCATTTTTTCACTATCCGAGGACTGTTGAGTGCCTCCACAACTTGCCTAATGCATCTACTTGTAGTGCGTTGTGGCAAATGTTGTGTGACACCCACAATTCTCTGATAGGATCCCGTTGCGAAGAAACTCAGAGCGCAAAGAACCTACGAATATAAGTAGAATTAGGATACGTAATATAGGTACTTAGTAGATATGCACAACACATGCCTTTCATTGGGCATTTAAAATATCGGACATCACTAATAATTATAAACAATCGCAGTGAAGAAACTGTGGATTACCTTTACTTCCAAAGGAATTTCTTTAGTCCCCCGTATGTTTGTTTCGTTACGTAGGCTGCAGCAAAGCTCGCTAAAAGTTTTTTTATTTAACCTAAAACGCTCCTGAAACAATTGTTCCGGCATTTCATTGATTGTCTCTAAACTCGGTCTGGACGCATTTCTTTTTTGGCGCCTGAGCCAAAGTTCTTCATCGTGCGCAGCTTTTAAAAGTCTCAAAGCGTGCATTTTATGAAAACTAAAATTTTATAATCACTAAACACAACACGAAACTTCGACAGCTGATTATAAAATCGCCATTTTGTTTCGATTTCTACAAGATGTTATAGCGTACGCTAGTTATCGAACGCCCATTGGCGTAGTCTCCTGTCAAAAGTGCCACTTGGCTAAGCATTTGTATGGCGCCTGTCGTATGACTTAGGTACCTAACGTTTCGTCACGTTTCGTCTAATAGAATAGAAAAACATTGCCACTTGGCTACCAATTTTCGTTTCGTTACGCTGGGTCACGTGACGTATCTCCAGCTTATGTCAATCTCATACATTCGTTTATCTATTCTATCAAACGCAATGACTAAGGAATCCTATGGACAGGGCATATTGTTCTATACAAACAACTGATTATACAAATATCATGCATTTCGATACCGAAATAATAAAACTAATACTGTCTCTTTCTAACTAATGAATATTCTGATATGTGAAAAAATATGACTATACGTCAGTCAGTGCTAATTCTATACCGCTTGACATTTGAAGTTAGCTCAAATACCTACTGTGGCCGGTCGCCATTTTATGTTCTCGTTAATACGATGTACATGCTCTGTCATTGCTCCGTAGTAAACATTGAAAAATATTGAATATTTTTGTGATTGTGACAAACATTTGTGTCTAAAACATATAGAGTGGTCAAGGACAAATAGTGGCATAATGCCAAAGCGCAGTATTGTGAGATGTGGCTCCGGAAAGAATGAAAACCAGAAAAGTTTGTCTTTGCACCGGTATGTATACGTTTTGACTGAAATATTAGTTATTTCTTTGCTGATTTAGTTATTTTCATGTATATTGAATTAAGGAGTATTCACAGACTATGTTCAGTGCAAAATTGTTACCAAATATAGCTTTATTTTGTATATTTTCGTTCTAGTAAAATAATGAATTTGGGTGCTAGTGATGGCTTATAATATCGACATCAGCAAAATGTTCGATGATGACGTGCGTCTCCCAAGGCTGTGTCATTAATCTTAAGAATAGTTGCTTTGGTGAATACACTTCCAAAATAACAAATTAATTTTGCCAAGAGCAGCAGAAGGAAAAATAAAACACTTAAATTTACCTAATATGAATTTTAACTTAAGTAAGATTAATCGCTTTTATAGTACCTACTTTAATTAAAAATGTATTTATAAATAAGTCAGGTCAGGACTAAAATTATAATAACCTAAATATTCATTTTTTGAAGGTTACCAAGAAGTGAAAATAGAAAAGGAGAATGGTTAGAAGCAATTGAAACTGAAAATATCAAGCCAAATGTAAAGGATATATCATAGTACATTTCCCAGAAAGTGCTTTCAATAGAACAATGGATGTGATTAGTCTGCACGATGATGCTACACCAGTATGTCTGCCGCTGCATTCACACAGGGTGAGGTTTTTATCTGTAGACACGTGATGTCTTCCAATTTACTTTTGGTCTTTTTATTTAGATTTAGGGCTGTCATTTATAATCTAACGTTTCTCCTATTTTGAAGGAGGCCTGTGAACAAACTGAGATGGTTTTATATGATTTTTTGAGTACAAACTTGGGTGATATTTGGTTGTTGAAATGTTATTGACTGAGGGAAAGTGCAATTTACTTTAAATACATGGGGTGTTTTAAGTTATTTTTCTATTCTTTATAAATTTATATATATAAAGCATTTGAATGCCATAAAACCAAAAATATAAATTCAAATTCCGCTATTGTAAGCCCTAATGTTGATATTAATTTCAAACCATCAGCATTGCCCTTTTAATTAAAATGTATTGCATTTTAGTTTAAATGTAAAGTGAACAATGCTAGTTAATGTAAACTGTGACATTTCATTTCCAGGTACCAGTTGAGCCTCAAATCCCGAACTCAAAAATGAACAGAGTGAATCCGAGTGCATCCCAGGCTGCACAAAATAGTTTAGCTCTATAATTTTCTCTGTTATTATATATTATTGTTTTTTTGTCTTATTATTTATAAATAAATAAATTACTGTATATTGTGTTGTTCATCGTAATAAAATACTATTATATACCTGTATTATTATATATGTTGTTTCATTATATTACATTCCTCAAAACTGAAATTACCAAATTGTAAGTCTACCGTAATCCTTATATCGAAGTCAAAATTGAACTGGATTTATCAAATTATACAGCTATCTTGTCCTGCGAGGTTGCTGGTGTTTTACAAGTAACCCTGTATAGGTGTTACCGTCACGAGCAGCCATCGCCATACTTAATTTTATTAATTGGCATTGTCATTTTTTCCATTTGTAATTTTACGTCTATGTTTTGTACAATAAAGTTAAAATAAATAAAAAAGAGTGTGTGTTTATGTACACGCGTTAGAAGTTACTTCTTTGGCGTATGGACAAAATACTAGAATATACAACTTGAACATAGTTATCAATTTTCATACCACCTAGAACTTACTTCATGCTGTTAATTTTAGGTGTCGGTGTGCGCGCGCATCGTAAAAATTCACTCTCACTATTTTTCTCCACCGCGCCAAAACAAATACTTATAAATTCAAAATAAATATATTAATATTATTTTTATATCGATAAACATAATAATGTTTATCGATATATTCTCGGCACTAAACACCGCCATGTTTTGTTACAAGCATTATGGCGCCGGCCACACTTTTTTTGTAGGTATGTCACTTCCATGTGATTCCATATTCATTGATCAAACGTTACGCTAATAGAAAGCCACTTGGCTAGGGGGGCAGAGACGTTAGAGCGTTTTCACATTGTCCGGTCCGATATCGGATATCGGACGCCGATAGCCGATATCCGATATCGGAGGCTAAGTAAAATGTATGATTTACGTACCTGTCTTTCACATTGTCCAGTCCGATATCGGATATCGGAGCCAACACCGATATTCCCGTGAACTATCGGACGATAATGTTCAGTGTTACCAGCTCAATTTTCGAAAAGGTAGTATACCAACAGCAAAAAAAGCACTAGTTTGTGTATTTTCAGTCATTTCTAGGCGCTAAATGTAAAAAAAAAATCCTTTCATTTACTTTAAACCTTTTTATTAAGAAAACATTCATTTAAGTATTTAAAGGCATTAAAAATACGATTTATACGGGAGCTATTTTAATATCGTCCTATAATATACGGCAATTGGCTGAACTGAAGTAAACAAAAATATATTGTGTTCTTAAATTCAACCGTATCTTCGAAATATTAGTATCTTTTATCTTTATTTACTCATTCTGCCTCGCTCCTCCTCCTACTCGGACTACTGTTGTGCTGTAAGCTGTTTATTGTATTGTTGTCATTGAGTCACAGATTTAGTGCTTTGTTTTAGCGCCGATATCAAACCTGTATAATAAATAGCACATCTAAATAATATTAAGTAATTAATAATATCAAATCTTTTTTATATTTTACTTTTCCAGCTGTTTTTGAAGTCGGTTTCTTTATTGTAGTTATTTTTACTGTATGTACAACTACGATCTATCAGTTGATTTTTTTTAAATCAAACCCTTTTTATTGAAAAGAAAATTTACAATACGGCAATTTTGTTTAGTTTTCTCTAAAATTTCAGAATTAGAATGCGGCAACCCTTAGACTAAGGATTGGTCTCCGCGCGCGCGCTACGACTAGATACCGCTCCACCTAAAAACAATAGCTCCGTGAGTGCGGCAACTCAGTTCTGTAGTGTGTGTAAGGCAATTTGTAAGGACGCTAGTGTGTGTGAAGAATTGTACTGCCAGCTACATAAATTTTACCCCATAAATGGGAAATGGGCTATCTTGGAAAGAAGTTTGAAAAATATTTTCATTTCATTTTGGCCTTGCCGGGAATCGAACCCATGAACATGTGACTCAAATCCACTTGCGATGCCACTATACTATCACAAAGGTTTTTTAAAAGTAAAAAAGCAGTAATAAAAAAATAACATATGAGTCAGTTAAACAAGGTTAAACAGAAATAAATTATTGTTATTATCATTTTTTTTATAATATGCGTTAGTACCTAATAGTATTGAAAAAAAAAAAACATTATGAATAAAATAAGTTCAAATTAAAAGTGTGTTTTTGGGATATGCAGTACGGCAACACTAAATGGCGTCGTATTTTCGTAAACAACATTTTCAAAGTACAGGTGAAATATCGAATAATACGATTATTCCTGATGTTACGTGATCCCAGTGTCTTTCTTATTATTTGTTGTATTTTTTTTAAACAGTTTTATGGCACAAACAGGCATTTTACTTCAGGTTTTGTCCAAAATCTTTAGAAACTATCGGTACACCCTCTCCACACAATGCTCGTGACACGACTGGCTCGGGTACGCCGATTTCGGCGTACTTTTAGTTGCCGCATTTTTCGAGTACGCCGGCGGTATCTAGTCGTAGCGTGCGCGGAGACCAATCCATAATCTAAGGCGGCGACCCTAAATTTTGTCAAGAACGCGCGGCGACTATTGAGCTTGTTTACTATTTTGGTTGTCATGGCTATATTATTATTAGTCTGTGGTACTATGTACATTGCGGAATCTGTGACTGTGAATTAGTTTAGTTTAATTTATTTCTGTTTAAATATTTGCACCCCCAGATATTAGGTAGAATGTACATATTAGCACTATAAAATTGTAATAACAGCACCTACATTTGTAAATGTAATTTGAATTTGTATTTGCTAGTTTCGTCGCTTTAATACTGAGTTGAATTTTTTTTTTATTTTATTTGTATAAGAACATAACAGTCATACATGATTTAATATAAAAAAGTTCTAAAATTCACTACGACCACACAACATGTTCTAATAATAAAAAAAGAAAAACAGCATATAAAAAAACAAGCCTCACAATGAAATTGAATATTGAAACTAGATTCTGACTCTGCAGAGGGTACAAATCCATACTCCGCAGTCAGCAGATTAAACCGGTTTGAAAAACATCAGTTTATTTATTACTATTTATTTCATTTAAAATAAAGTTTATTTTTTGTAACACAAATGCATCCACTGTTTATTTTAATTCCCAATATATCTACTTTTCCAGTTTCTGGCAACACTCATGTTATCGGGACGATATTATCGGATAATGTGAAAGGGCAAATTGTGTCCGATATCGGATATCGGCTATCGGCTTCCGATATCCGATATCGGATCGGATAATGTGAAAACGCTCTTACTCTAAAAATCGAAATCTGACATCTAGAATCGAATGCATTGATTACTTGTGAATAAAAATCATCATAAATTAATAAATTCGATTGACAAATATTTCAAATCCGTATCGATTAATTCACTTTAATCGATGTTTTTAAGCAGGTTACCTCTCTTTGAAGATAAAATTGATAGACGTCAAATGTTGCCTATTAAATTGGCTCGACTATAATATTTCACTTGCATAAGTAAGTAATGCATTTACCAAAAATCGTAAATGATCGAAAACATGATTTTATACATCATTTTTATTTTAATACAGATTATAACACTTTTCGCTAAGGATGGTAACACTTATTTCTTGTGTCTATGGTCATTCGATGGATTTCAAAACGAACAATGTTGTTTATGAAAATTCAAAAAGTACGATACAATTGTGCGTTTGGTATA
>NC_059537.1:10309621-10334621 GCF_905220415.1 Colias croceus
ATCGCCTTCGAACCTCTAACTTTCGTTCTTGATTGATGAAAACACCTTTGGCAAATGCTTTCGCTGATGTTCGTCTTGCGACGATCCAAGAATTTCACCTCTAACGTCGCAATACGAATGCCCCCAGTTATCCCTATTAATCATTACCTCGGAGTTCTGAAAACCAACAAAATAGAACCGAGATCATATTCTATTATTCCATGCACGAAATATTCAAGCGGCATTTTGAGCCCGCTTTGAGCACTCTAATTTGTTCAAAGTAAAATTGTCGGCCCACCTCGACACTCACTGAAGAGCACCGCGATAGGATTTTGATATTGAACCGGCTTTTAACGACCGGCTCACCGACGATATGCTCCGCAAACGTGTCAGTATCACCGCGGATGCGGTGCACCGACAGCGCGGCGCACAAATGCAACTACGAGCTTTTTAACCGCAACAATTTTAGTATACGCTATTGGAGCTGGAATTACCGCGGCTGCTGGCACCAGACTTGCCCTCCAATTGTTCCTCGTTAAAATATTTAAAGTGTACTCATTCCGATTACGAGGCCTCGTAAGAGTCCCGTATCGTTATTTTTCGTCACTACCTCCCCGTGCCGGGAGTGGGTAATTTGCGCGCCTGCTGCCTTCCTTGGATGTGGTAGCCGTTTCTCAGGCTCCCTCTCCGGAATCGAACCCTGATTCCCCGTTACCCGTGACAACCATGGTAGTCGCAGAAACTACCATCGAAAGTTGATAAGGCAGACATTTGAAAGATGCGTCGCCGGTACTGGACCATGCGATCGGCAAAAGTTATCCAGATTCATCAAAATTAACGACTTCAGACGCCAGGCCCTCCGTCGATTGGTTTTGATCTAATAAAAGCACTCATTCCATCACTGGTCAGAGTTCTGATTGCATGTATTAGCTCTAGAATTACCACAGTTATCCAAGTAACTGAGTAAGATCTAAGGAACCAAAACTGATATATTGAGCCATTCGCGGTATCGCCTTAATACGGCTTGCACTGAGACATGCATGGCTTAATCTTTGAGACAAGCATATAACTACTGGCAGGATCAACCAGGGAGCTAACTAAAGCTTCCGCTAGAGCCTCAAACGTGACACGACGATGCCGCCGCGACGTTCGCTTCTCTATATACATACATATGCGCGCGGCGTGTTTAAATAACATGATATGCAACGGCGGCGACCGTCACACGCACACTATTCACACACGCGCGCGCGCACACGTGGATAAATCTGAACACAGTCAGTTAAATCGTTGAAAGTATCATCTTAACGAGACACCCCTTAACAATTCCCATTCGCATCAAGCGAAGGAAAAATTTTAATATCGGTCAACTTTTATGACGCAAACGATCAATCTACGCACGGAGAGTGGAAGGATCGAAAATTGCGACCACATATAAACATCTGATAAAAGCCCATTGGTACATCACAAACGTGTGCGATGTGAGCAATAAAAAATTTTATACTGCCGTTCAATAGTAGTCGTATATTTTTCACGGTCTGCGCTCCGAGAGTGTATCAAGATGCGTAATATTATTTATTACACTACACATATAAAATACAATCTACGAAACTGACAATCTATCAAACCGTCGGCAGACGCAATGTTACTACAGTTACTAATTTCTACTTCTTCTACTACTACTACTAACTACTACTACTACTACTACTACTACCACCACTAAAGATTAAAAACTGTATCGCGCCGTATGCACAAACGCTTTTACAATATCATCATCTTTGGTGGTCTTTTATTATTTCATAGAACTAACACACTACTCTACAACTCTGTCAGACTCACCACCAAACACCAACCCCACACCGACACGCGAACGGCGGCAACGAGGAGAGCGCAGAGCACACGGGCGACGCGGTACAACAGCGACGAAATAATGATACATACACATACGTACGTACAAATGTCTCGCTGCCCACGCGCAACGCCCCCCCGTCTTCGCTAGCCTCGCGCACCGATTGTCTCGCATCCCGGCTACGATGTTTCTGCTTGTTTATTTTTTTCAGATACTATTCACATATCACGCACGGCATATGTACATACATACATACATAATACATACATACAAACATACGCCGCGCGCGACTAACGCCTCGTGTTTTCAAGGTCAAGTCAAAAAACTTTGCACGCGTGCAGTTACGGCGTGCAGTCGTCAAAAATAATTCATGATTATAAATTTCGTGGTCCATATTAAATAAATTATAAACAACAACAACAACAACAACAAACAACAACAACAACAACGACAAAAGAGGGCGACCTTACCTCCGGACTTGATGAAGTGTCCTGAAGGTGTACTTCGAAGACAAAACAAGCCCAAACTCGCCTCACCTAGCTCTACTCGTCTATTAGTTCCAGTAGCAGTCTTCGAAGTACACCTTCAGGTCACTCCATCAAGTCCGGAGGTAAGGTCTCATCATAACTAACAAAACGAGCCCAAACTCGGCACACCTAGCTCTACTCGTCTATTAGTTCCAGTAGCAGTCTTCGAAGTACACCTTCAGGACACTCCATCAAGTCCGGAGGTAAGGTCTCAACATAACTAACAAAATGAACCCAAACTCGATACACCTAGCTCTAATCGTTTATTAGTTCCAGTAGCAGTCTTCGAAGTACACCTGCAGGTCACTCCATCAAGTCCGGAGGTAAGGTCTCAACATAACTAACAAAATGAGCCCAAACTCGGCACACCTAGCTCTACTCGTCTATTAGTTCCAGTAGCAGTCTTCGAAGTACACCTTCAGGACACTCCATCAAGTCCGGAGGTAAGGTCTCAATATAACTAACAAAATGAGCCCAAACTCGGCACACCTAGCTCTAACCGTCTATTAGTTCCAGTAGAAGTCTTCGAAGTACACCTGCAGGTCACTCCATCAAGTCCGGTGGTAAGGTCTCAACATAACTAACAAAATGAACCCAAACTCGGCACACCTAGCTCTACTCGTCCAATAGTTCCAGTAGCAGTCTTCGAAGTACACCTGCAGGTCACTCCATTAAGTCCGGTGGTAAGGTCTCAACATAACTAACAAAACGAGCCCAAACTCGGCACACCTAGTCTCTACTCGTCTATTAGTTCCAGTAGCAGTCTTCGAAGTACACCTTCAGGACACTCCATCAAATCCGGAGGTAAGGTCTCAACATAACTAACAAAATGAGCCCAAACTCGACACACCTAGCTCTAATCGTTTATTAGTTCCAGTAGCAGTCTTCGAAGTACACCTGCAGGTCACTCCATCAAGTCCGGAGGTAAGGTCTCAACATAACTAACAAAATGAGCCCAAACTCGGCACACCTAGCTCTACTCGTCTATTAGTTCCAGTAGCAGTCTTCGAAGTACACCTTCAGGACACTCCATCAAGTCCGGAGGTAAGGTCTCAATATAACTAACAAAATGAGCCCAAACTCGGCACACCTAGCTCTAACCGTCTATTAGTTCCAGTAGAAGTCTTCGAAGTACACCTGCAGGTCACTCCATCAAGTCCGGTGGTAAGGTCTCAACATAACTAACAAAATGAACCCAAACTCGGCACACCTAGCTCTACTCGTCCAATAGTTCCAGTAGCAGTCTTCGAAGTACACCTGCAGGTCACTCCATTAAGTCCGGTGGTAAGGTCTCAACATAACTAACAAAACGAGCCCAAACTCGGCACACCTAGTCTCTACTCGTCTATTAGTTCCAGTAGCAGTCTTCGAAGTACACCTTCAGGACACTCCATCAAATCCGGAGGTAAGGTCTCAACATAACTAACAAAATGAGCCCAAACTCGACACACCTAGCTCTAATCGTTTATTAGTTCCAGTAGCAGTCTTCGAAGTACACCTGCAGGTCACTCCATTAAGTCCGGTGGTAAGGTCTCAACATAACTAACAAAACGAGCCCAAACTCGGC
Organism: Colias croceus; assembly: GCF_905220415.1. Lineage (NCBI taxonomy): Eukaryota > Metazoa > Arthropoda > Insecta > Lepidoptera > Pieridae > Colias > Colias croceus. Next base: position 10,313,541 of record NC_059537.1, read on the forward strand.
ACACCTAGTCTCTACTCGTCTATTAGTTCCAGTAGCAGTCTTCGAAGTACACCTTCAGGACACTCCATCAAATCCGGAGGTAAGGTCTCAACATAACTAACAAAATGAGCCCAAACTCGACACACCTAGCTCTAATCGTTTATTAGTTCCAGTAGCAGTCTTCGAAGTACACCTGCAGGTCACTCCATCAAGTCCGGAGGTAAGGTCTCAATATAACTAACAAAATGAGCCCAAACTCGGCACACCTAGCTCTAACCGTCTATTAGTTCCAGTAGAAGTCTTCGAAGTACACCTGCAGGTCACTCCATCAAGTCCGGTGGTAAGGTCTCAACATAACTAACAAAATGAACCCAAACTCGGCACACCTAGCTCTACTCGTCTAATAGTTCCAGTAGCAGTCTTCGAAGTACACCTGCAGGTCACTCCATTAAGTCCGGTGGTAAGGTCTCAACATAACTAACAAAACGAGCCCAAACTCGGCACACCTAGTCTCTACTCGTCTATTAGTTCCAGTAGCAGTCTTCGAAGTACACCTTCAGGACACTCCATCAAATCCGGAGGTAAGGTCTCAACATAACTAACAAAATGAGCCCAAACTCGACACACCTAGCTCTAATCGTTTATTAGTTCCAGTAGCAGTCTTCGAAGTACACCTTCAGGTCACTCCATCAAGTCTGGAGGTAAGGTCTCAACATAACTAACAAAATGAGCCCAAACTCGGCATACCTAGCTCTACTCGTCTATTAGTTCCAGTAGCCGTCTTCGAAGTACACCTGCAGGTCACTCCATCAAGTCCGGTGGTAAGGTCTCAACATAACTAACAAAACGAGCCCAAACTCGGCACACCTAGTCTCTACTCGTCTATTAGTTCCAGTAGCAGTCTTCGAAGTACACCTTCAGGACACTCCATCAAATCCGGAGGTAAGGTCTCAACATAACTAACAAAATGAGCCCAAACTCGACACACCTAGCTCTAATCGTTTATTAGTTCCAGTAGCAGTCTTCGAAGTACACCTGCAGGTCACTCCATCAAGTCCGGAGGTAAGGTCTCAACATAACTAACAAAATGAGCCCAAACTCGGCACACCTAGCTCTACTCGTCTATTAGTTCCAGTAGCAGTCTTCGAAGTACACCTTCAGGACACTCCATCAAGTCCGGAGGTAAGGTCTCAATATAACTAACAAAATGAGCCCAAACTCGGCACACCTAGCTCTAACCGTCTATTAGTTCCAGTAGAAGTCTTCGAAGTACACCTGCAGGTCACTCCATCAAGTCCGGTGGTAAGGTCTCAACATAACTAACAAAATGAACCCAAACTCGGCACACCTAGCTCTACTCGTCTAATAGTTCCAGTAGCAGTCTTCGAAGTACACCTGCAGGTCACTCCATTAAGTCCGGTGGTAAGGTCTCAACATAACTAACAAAACGAGCCCAAACTCGGCACACCTAGTCTCTACTCGTCTATTAGTTCCAGTAGCAGTCTTCGAAGTACACCTTCAGGACACTCCATCAAATCCGGAGGTAAGGTCTCAACATAACTAACAAAATGAGCCCAAACTCGACACACCTAGCTCTAATCGTTTATTAGTTCCAGTAGCAGTCTTCGAAGTACACCTGCAGGTCACTCCATTAAGTCCGGTGGTAAGGTCTCAACATAACTAACAAAACGAGCCCAAACTCGGCACACCTAGTCTCTACTCGTCTATTAGTTCCAGTAGCAGTCTTCGAAGTACACCTTCAGGACACTCCATCAAATCCGGAGGTAAGGTCTCAACATAACTAACAAAATGAGCCCAAACTCGACACACCTAGCTCTAATCGTTTATTAGTTCCAGTAGCAGTCTTCGAAGTACACCTGCAGGTCACTCCATCAAGTCCGGAGGTAAGGTCTCAATATAACTAACAAAATGAGCCCAAACTCGGCACACCTAGCTCTAACCGTCTATTAGTTCCAGTAGAAGTCTTCGAAGTACACCTGCAGGTCACTCCATCAAGTCCGGTGGTAAGGTCTCAACATAACTAACAAAATGAACCCAAACTCGGCACACCTAGTCTCTACTCGTCTATTAGTTCCAGTAGCAGTCTTCGAAGTACACCTTCAGGACACTCCATCAAATCCGGAGGTAAGGTCTCAACATAACTAACAAAACGAGCCCAAACTCGACACACCTAGCTCTAATCGTTTATTAGTTCCAGTAGCAGTCTTCGAAGTACACCTTCAGGTCACTCCATCAAGTCTGGAGGTATGGTCTCAATGTAACTAACAAAACGAGCCCAAACTCGGCATACCTAGCTCTACTCGTCTATTAGTTCCAGTAGCCGTCTTCGAAGTACACCTGCAGGTCACTCCATCAAGTCTGGAGGTAAGGTCTCAACATAACTAACAAAATGAGCCCAAACTCGGCACACCTAGCTCTAATCGTTTATTAGTTCCAGTAGCAGTCTTCGAAGTACACCTTCAGGTCACTCCATCAAGTCAGAAACTAAATATGAAATTTATAATACCATAAGTATAAAATCTATAAATAAAATGAATGCGTGAAGGATCAAGTTTATTAGGTCAAATATTTTGTATTCGTACAGTGATCTTTTCGTAAACGAGGAGCTGCTTACAAGCGTCACAGTGTCCACTCACAACGGCGGCCGAGCGCAGACTAAAATATTTCATTACAAATTTTTGTGCAATAAATCAAGATGAGCCAGTAAAATAACCCTTATTTCAATCCAATAAGTATCACGCGTTACAACTAAATATGTGAAAAAATAAGGTTTGATTTCTCAGCCTATTTGTAACATTTTGATAGTTTTCTTTGCTACCTTTTTGAGTTGGACATGTCTGCTTACTTAAAATATTTTTAAATCATTAAATTTATTTTATTAAATACATGAAAAATGTTCCTTTATTCAGCACGATATTGTCAATTTTGTGTTTGTGCAACGGAAAATATTTTTTACTAGCGGTCCGCCCCGGCTTCGCCCGTGGTACATATTAACGTTTTCTCTACATAAGAACCATCCTCGTACTTCAAGGAATATAATAAAAAAAGAATTATCGAAATCGGTTCAGCCGTTCTCGAGTTATGGAATTACAACGAAAAGTGGCATTGATTTTTATATATTAGATAATAGATAATATTATAAACCAAAATTTTCGACTAAAAAATTGCTACCATTTAAAGATTAACCCTTAATTCACTACCTGAGTCCATTGGACTCACATCGAACTTTCAAACTATTATATTTTTTTCCCCTGGTGACTTATTTCCTCCACCGTCTCAGTACCTTCCTGCAGTGACGTGGGCACCGCGGTAGCGAGAGGACGTGCGCCTGCGCTGCGTAATAGGTAAGTTATTACGTCGAGTGAGTCCCATGGACTCATACTAGTGAATTAAGTAATATTTTATTTATTTGTTACGATTCTTAAATGTTGCTTATTTGTCGTATTAATGATATAAAAATATGTATTTTAATATTTGTTGTTGTTGTAGGTTTGTAAAATGGATCTAAAACAACATAAAGTTGTAAATATGAATGAAGACCAGGCAGATTCTGTTTTGGAATCATGGATCACACAAATTATGAATGATGAAGATGCGAGCCACTCTGAAACCGAAGACAAGCTATCTAGGACAGAAAGAAAGCATTGTTATCCATGTAATTACAAAAAGAGAACAAAGACTGCACATTCAGGCACTAGATGTCTGAAGCCTGTATGTTTGAGTTGCTCAAAAATGGCATGCCGTCGCTGCCTGCAATCGGTGGCAATACCCCATTGCACGTTTTATTTTTTTGTATAGAAGCGTACATTTTTGTTGTTTATTTTCGGTTTTGCATTCCTTTAGAAGTCTTATAAAATTAAAAAGAGCCATTAGTTAAAAATATTTGCCATTATTGTAGGGCTTTGAAAATAACTCTGTTTTCTAAGACTATTAGAATAAGTTTTTTTTTATTTTTAAGAGTATTTCAGAAGTTTATCCAGTTTTATTATTTTTTTGTAGTGCCTTAATAAACATTTAAAAATAATAATAAAAAAACTTAATAAAAAAAAGAGTTTTATTTGAAAAAAACACGCCAAGAAAATATATGAGTCCAGTGGACTCATGGAAGCTGTTTATGTTAGCAAATTTCACCTAGTGAATTGAGGGTTAAGGATTAATCTATCTATAGTAATTATTAGTTTAATTTGGTTTTGTATTATTTTGTCGCAAAATGTACCGAAAAACTGCTTATTTTTGTCAGATTCGTAAACGCGTCCTTAAGAACATCGTTTTGGTTAGGCTTCCATTATCAAGCAATTTTAAACTTCATTCAATTGACATACAGTTCAAATTATTTTGTACTTTTCAAAGACCTAAGGGAGAGAGAGTCTGTTCTGCCAACTTTTAGAAAAAATAAAAACATTTCTAATGTTGGCCCCTCCGATGTAATCATTTAATATTAGATTTAATTTTTTAGTTTTAATTATTTATTATTATTTCTTATTTTTTTTTAAACCTTATTTTTGTATATTTTAATTTTAAGCTAATACATTAATAAATTATTTCTTTCTTTCTTCGATTTCTTGTCAATGGTTAAGACTTAAGCATAGACAACCTCTTGATGTTGATTTGTTGTTTGAAATTTGAATTCAAAATGGCGTTTTATTAATTGTTTTGGTGGAAGATAAACAAAATCTGTTCTTCGTATATCGTAGATTTTCTTACTTATTTACTCAGTTAATGTACAGTACATTGAATTTTTTAATTTGTTATATTTCTGCCAAAAGTGAAAGAAGAAGAAAAAGTGTTATGTGTAAACAATGTTAAAATCTTTGTGTAGATAATAATTGATAATAATTATTAATGTGATTTGTGACTAAGTATTTGCAATATATACCCAATGACTGTTCTATTAAAGGAAGATATAAAAAATAATAATTTTTACGAGAAAACTTCTCTATTACGTCATGTTCTGGCTGTAGAATCAATTGGAGAGGAGATAATATTATTATTGTTTTGTCCAAAGAAAACAACAACTTCTTACAATTCCAATATGGCGATCCGAACGGCAACGATATATTGGAAATTTAGAATGAGATTTTAAAATAGAAATCCCGCAAAATATTTCAAGGAAAAGTATAAAATGTGAATCTAGTTGTATTCACATAATATTTAAGCCGAATTAAGTCCTACATGCCTAAATAAAGATATTCAGTAAAATTCAAAATTCAAATGGAATTATCCATTTTTGCTAATAATAGTGAGTTTTAATATTATATAAAAATGTTAGATATAGGTAATTATTATTATATTATAATAAACTTATTGATCTACATTGTTGGTGTTTTATTTTTAATTTCCTATAAATTTGAATAAGGATGAGAATTAGTAGTGATGTTACCCAGCATCGAAAATTTTATCGATATCGATATGAAGTTTTATCGATAATATGTACTCAAAGAGACATCACTAGCAACTTCAACTTTTAAATGTTGGCAGCAATGTGGATCATTTTTGACGTGAACTTTTCATAGGTTGGTATATAAGACTTAACCTAAGTAATACATGCATATGTGTGCGTGAGCTCGAAATCGAAGTACTGAGTGCCGTCTCTTCCTATACCTATTACTTGCTCTGTCATACGCACAGATGTTATGCGTCCCAAGTATGTCGAGGTAGTTTACGAAATCTAGCTTTTTTATGACTACCGAGTTTGAAAATTTTATTTACCCTATTGTTCTATAATTATATGCCATGTATGATATATTTTTGGAAAGAGGAAGAAACTAGTTATAGCATAAAAATGTAATCATGACGATATATTTTTTCTATAAAATTATAAAAAAATTGATTTTCTTTTGTTTTAATTTTAATTGCTTACATACCTACTAACACTTACATGATAATGGTGAGTCATCAAATGATCATATTCACGTTTTCATATCACTACACGATTGCCAAATACATTCACTTATATTTTCACACATTTAACACAACGTATTTCACTATGAATAATACCTAACAAATATCCATTATTCACAAACAAGAAAAAAAGCGCCATTTTGCGTCTTCCGCACTGAAAAGTTGAGACACTTTTTCACTGAGTATTCTTCAAATATCCCTAAAACCAATATCATAAACGTATTCTACGTAAAATTTCCAGTAATATACGTCTCAATTATCACTCATCTAATTATTCCTCTCGGCATAATTCACAATCCAAATATTCGTTGAACAAGACGAACGTTACAAAGTACGTACAAACTATGGCCGATGACGCAACTCAATCAATGATTCACTTTTTTTTTTTTTTTTTTTTTTGGTTTTAGTCTGTATTTCCTGTCTCGGAGTCGTGTCGATTTGAATTATAAATGTTTAAGGCATAGAGAAATATTTTTTATACTGGAAACATTCACTTGTACGTCTCTACTGATGACCTTCAATGTCACGGGCCGCGTTACGCACTGCGTTTGTCAGCGCAGGACGCTCTCAGTACAATTTGAGTTACGCTACAACCGCTGTGCGCAGAGGCGGCTCGTGACAAAATTTTATGGGTGTTCACTTGAAATAAAACACTGAAAATACATGATGTTAAAGCAGTACAATTTAATTAAAAAATTTCTTATAAAGGAAATGCATACGTCTTTCTTTTTGGTGTGCAAAAATATCTATAACTTGACACAATCTATTAACCTTCGTAAAATATGTCTGTTTTCATCGACACGGTCATTGAACTCGCGTATTGACTTTCGGTACGCGGAATCTAATGCTTTACGAATGTCTTGTCGTTCGATAGACGCCAATTGCAGTTCATTCAACAAATGGTACCTACCGAGATTGTGAATGTTTTTTCATCTTGATTGAAAGATGAGCTAAGTCGTCAACGCCCGTTTCAGTCCAAGCACTCTCACCTCCGTCGGCCGCGCCCGCTTCAAATAAAAGACACGGAAAACAAAATATTTTGTTGCTTTCATGTTCATCACAACCACACAACCACGGTGTTTTCACATACCTATTGTTCGGATTTAAACACACGCGTATATGTTTTCGTTTTTGTCGTACATTTTTGCGTAAGGTCAAGTTCAGGTCGTGGCGGTCCCTTAGCTTTCAATTCAAGCCGAATTTGTAACGTTTTAACACACTTTTTAATGAACGCCACATTATAATTGTCCATTTTAACACTCACAAGTAATACTGATAACTACAGGCTATTTCAACAATCAACACGTATCTTATGATTTTAATTCGAAAATTCCCGATTATAGGTACATTCGCGCGCGTGCAAGTTGACTATAGTGTTTGTTTATATTATTTTGAGTGGCAACGTCGCGCAATCGCTGTCTTGTGTACGGGCGCGCGGTAAAAACGAACCGGCAACGTTTGCGGGAGCGGCGCTCCGAATTTTGCTATTTTTTCATAGAAAATCTTCTGTTTTACGCGCAGGGCTCTGACAAAACTATCTCTTTCACTCCTATTGGATTTCGTATTAGAAAATGTACTGAATATTTTTTCATTGGAGCGCAATCGTGAGCGCTCCGCTACGCGCGTTTTATAATACAGTATTATACCTACAGGTGTCAGGTGTATGGAATGATGGAATGATGGATATATTCATTGGTATTGCCAGTAGTTTTTTACGATTACGATTGATTTTAAATAGTAATAATTAATATTAATAATGAAATTAAGGAGTATGATTTTATTATAATTATTTATGGGAGTTCACTGCACCAGCGCTCCTTAGGGCGAGCCGCCTCTGGCTGTGCGTAGGACGCTACACGGGTTAAGAGGCTGATTCAAGAATGTTCTGCCATATTTTTCATTCTGTCAAACACAACGACAGTGCAGAGATAATTATTCCAAGCCCTGACACCGATATTTTTGTATTAGGCCTTTATTTCTGGCATAAACTTGAAAATATACTCGCCATCTTTGAATGCTCCCCCCCACTCCCCCATGCAACTATTTCACTGTACGAACTATTGAATCGTAAACAATGGACTATTGTTAATTATTTAAAATAATAATTTAAAAAATATATTCATGAGTTTTCAATCTATAGTGGTTTAAAGTTAACTCAAAAATGGACCATTTTCGTAAATTTTCTAAAAAATCTTAGAGAAAGTGTAAGAAATGTTATCCCACCAAAAACATTTTCATGTAAAATGTTGCCAAGACGAGCCCATTTATGACTCGCACTGTCAAAAAGTTATCAGATCTCATGTAGAGCGAAGCTTCTAACACTACACGCCCTAACTCTACAAGGCCTAACTTCACAAACTCTACACCTTAGTCAAAATATGTGGCTTGGCCATTTCGCTACATTCACATCGGCGCTAGGTGAAAAATTAATTCACTGTGCATTACTTTTGTGTTATACAATAGTTCTTGTAGTAACGAACGGCCAAGCCACATATTTTGACTAAGGTGTAGAGTTTGTGAAGTTAGGCCTTGTAGAGTTAGGGCGTGTAGTGTTAGAAGCTTCGCTCTACATGAGATCTGATAACTTTTTGACAGTGCGAGTCATAAATGGGCTCGTCTTGGCAACATTTTACATGAAAATGTTTTTGGTGGGATTTCATTTCTTTTTGTAAGTTGTTTGTAACAAAATTTTATAAGTATGTCGATTAAAGTTTTAATTTTTTTTTAACAAGGAGTACCTATACATATATATATCTAGGGGAACCAAGTTTTAGATTATTAGATTAGACCTCTAGCGTCATCAAAATTTAATTTAAAATTACAGGTCTCATACAAACTCCCATCCCCTAGTTTAAGGGGTTGGGGGATGAAAGTTACAAGTTTTATAATTTTTTTGTTGTTTGTGTGCTAATACTAGCTTACATACAAAATTTCAGCTTTCTAGGACATTAGGAAATACCTTAAGAATTTTGATGATCATCAGTGAGTCAGTGACGAAATTAGCGTTTTTTAGATATAAATAAAATCTGAAGTATAAAAGCTAATGTAATTAAAACTTAATATTTTCAATAAATCCGCTATTGGCAATATATCCCGAAAATTTTGTTGATCTAGCATAATCCAAACCCAAGTTATGAGGGTTCAAAAAAACGTCGAAGCGCTTCGAGAAAAGGTAGGTAGTGCCCGTGCGCTTCGCTTGTTCGCTTTGCTCGTCTTGGCGGGGGCACTACCGTGCCCCCAGATAGTATGCTATATATTCGTGATCTACTCAATAAGCTCTTTCATTTGATACCCCACGCGGCATGTTTTGGAAATGTTTATTTTTTTCTTTGTATGCCATATTTAATAACCGGGGTGCGGGGAAGGGGACCACAAAACTGGTTGGCAACATCTGTCTATAGGATGTCTGGGATCTATACAATATATATCAGAAGTCAGATTTAGGTCCGCTATTTATGCAAACGAACATCTCCTTGGAGCCTGCTCTATGAGCCAAAAAACTGTTATCGTTTGATAAAGCATTTACATTCTCTTGTTTATCGAATTTTTGATGGGTCCGAATTAGGATTATAATGATAACTGCGTTAAAAACAACCGACTTTAAACTTGCACTTGCAACATTTACAAATGCAGACAAAAATGCTCATAAAATAAAAACTTACTGGGCCTATCCGAATAAAATTTTTATGGGACCAATTCGACACCATCCCGCATCGAACAAAAAAAGAATCACGTAAATCGGTTCAGAAACCTCGGAGTAATCGGTGTACATACATAAAAAAAAAAAAAAAAAAAATTGGTTGTCTGTAAAGTCGGTTTACTGACGATAATTGAACGTGACAACGTCCGATTGTGCTTCTTTGTCGCTCGTTCCGCGCTCTCGTTTCCTCCTTTCGTCTCCTCCTTTTTTTTGAAGTCGGTTAAAAAAAAGGAGTAGTTTTCCTATTACGGTGGTAGTTATTTCCAGGTAACTCTGTATTAGGTTATATCTTCTCCTATTACGGCCCTATTCATAGAACATATTAAAATTACCAGCCCCCCTAGCCAAGTGGCATACGATTTATAGCGTTTCTCTTTCTACAAACGTTGACGCCTTATCGAATACGATAAACGACAGGTAGCCAAGTGGATTAGAACTTGGCGAACGCTTATTCTATTGGATCGTACGCTAATGTCTATGGCTTCGAATTCTAACGTCAGTCAGCGTACGTCAAACTGTCAACTGTCATTCAGTTTGACATTAGTAATGTTGAAAAATATTCTTGAAATATTCAAATTAAACTGCCGAATTCCGAAAACGGAAAAAGTAAAAAGTCAAAAAATTTTTGAAGTGAACTAAAAAATACAGGTTGTGCTTTAAATTATAAAAATACAAATAGAGGTAAGTTAATTTTGCATTTGCAATGAGGCATAAAAAGATATAATGTCTTCAAGGTTTAAATTTAATTTATTTATGTGTACTTATTTTTCTAGTTTAGAAATGGAGAGACTGCGCGCCAGCCAGGAGCAATTTTCTGCTCTTATAGAATTCATGGAAAGGTACTATTAAAAAAATACAGTTTTGATTCCAAACTTGCTTCAATATTTTTATAATAAACAATGAAATCATTAATACCAAGTGCTTCATTGGTGTGTGTTACCCATAGGTATGGTGACCTCTCTCGACCACAGCGGGGACCTCAGGGTCGACTAAAAGCCGACCAAATGTGGGCAAGGCTCACATTATTACTTAATTCAGTTGGTGGTGGGGTTCACAAATCACAAGAGAAGTGGAAGAAAGTAAGTTTGAACTTGCATCTTGTTAACCTAGCTGTATATTTCAAACTCTCAATTGTTTTGCTATTAACTTGCATCTTGTTAACCTAAGTGTACATTGCAAACTCTCAATTGTTTTGCTATTCACTTGCATCTTGTTAACCTAAGTGTATATTGCAAACTCTCAATTGTTTTGCTATTTACTTGCATCTTGTTAACCTAAGTGTATATTGCAAACTCTCAATTGTTTTGCTATTAACTTGCATGTTGTTAACCTAAGTGTATATTGCAAACTCTCAATTGTTTTGCTATTTACTTGCATCTTGTTAACATAGCTGTATATTTTAATATATTCATTTATTTTGCTATTGCCCTTTTCATGCACCGCTTTAACTCACAACATGTAAACCTAAAGGTCTGGGCAGATTGGAAGACTAAAACAAAAAAAAAGAAAATGTTGATTTCCAACCACACAAATGGTACTGGTGGTGGTCCAAGCAGCAGGCTGTCTCTAACAGTTTTGGAAGACCGAGTCTGTGCCATACTGGGAGAGACTGCTGTTCTTGGTCAAGCTGGCATACAAGAGCATGGCTTTAATGTTAGTACTATTATATTATAGCAACTTTACGTATCACACCAATTCCTCTGTAACTTGCATGGCCAATAATAGATATTTATTTTGAAAGAGATTACATATAAGCCTCTTTCAACTTGTGTAAAATGAATTGTATTAAATAAATAAAACAAATAAACAGCTTGAAAATCTATACTAATATAATAAAGCTGAAGAGTTTGTTTGTTTGATTGAACACGCTAATCTCGGGAAATACTGGTCCGATTTGAAAATTTCTTTCGATTTTAGATAGCCCACTTATCGAGGAAGGTTATAGGCTATATATCATCTCGCTAAGACCAACAGGAGCAGAGCACTGCAGGTAAAACTACGGAGCACAGCTAGTGTTTGAAAATGTAATTCCATCACAATATAATTAATAGATAGTTAATGTTGATGAGAACATTAAATATCTTTTAATTATATTTTATTCTTTATAAATCTATATCAATTATACAAAATACTTAGCTAACAATTCCTAATCGTAACATTTGTAAGTGTTAAGAGTATATGATAAAAGTTATAAATAACTAATATATTGATAAAAATAAATATTTTTCAGGCGCCACCAGTACCAAGGGAAGAACCCATTCCTGAAGATGTGGAAATTGAAATTCCTGTAGGCTTAGAGAATTTTAATTATAATAGTAAGTTTTATTAAACTCTATTTACTTATTAAATTAGCCTTCTTCTAGGAGCTGTTTTCAATCGTCATAATATAGTTTAATCGATAATAATTGAACATAATTCATTAAATGACTTGAATAAATTAGTCTTTGCTTGTATCCTAGAGAATATTATTCAACAGATGGAATGGATGAACATTTCTAATTTATAATATAAGTGGAAGTCAGAATTATATTTGCCTCCTTAACATTATTTTCATTACTCAACAGCAAGTGTTCCAACATTGCCAGCATCACCGCTACTGCTAGACCCACAGCCCTCACCACCACCACCACCAGTACGTCCGCCGCCCCCTCTACCGCGTTCTCCTCCGCGTCCCACTGGTCGACGGTCATCGGCGTCACCGCGATCTGCGACTGCCTCGCCGCGACATGGGATGCAGAGAGCTCGCAGGAATCGCGGCTTAACGCCATTTGACCGGGCCGCTACAGAATTTGTGGCGGTTGAACAACGACGCCTTGCACTGGAGGAGACGCGAGAGAAGCTTTCCCATGAGCGAGAAAGGGAAAGGGAAAAGCTTCTCCATGAACGTGAGAGGGAGCGTGAGGAACTTTTCCACCAAAGAGAAATGGAGCGACTGCGGCTGGAGTCGCTAAAGGTTGAGGCAAATCGCGAGCAAACTAGGGTGATGCAGCAAATAGCTGTTATCGGGCAAAGGTTGCTCGAGATATTGCCTCAAGGGCCCGCATCTTAATTTTTTTTTTCATAGGGTTTTAAGTGTATTATTTAGTGCCTTTCTTTTTATTTTTTTTAAGTGCTTGTTTTAGATTTTAATTTAATAGTTTAAGTACAGTATTTTCTGTCCTCAGTCTTTAGTTGTTTTACTTTTTACACGCTTTTTATTAGCTTCACCTGTATGTTTGAATGTTTGTTTGTAACCGACTTCTTTGGGCGCGATTTTGACCCACTTTAAACGGCCAGATTTCGTTCAAACTTTGTAGATTTATTGAGGACCGATGACAATACACTAATTTGATAAAATTATTCCATTTTTCAATTTGCAAAAAGCGTGTTTTTTAGTTTTTTTTAAACTATTATTATATATATCTTTAAATTTAATAGGATTTATATGTACTTAATTTATTTTAAGTGTTTGTTTTAGATTTTAATATTTTAATTTAATAGTTTAAGTACAGTATTTTCTGTCCTCTGTCTTTAGTTGTTTTACTTTTTAATCTTTAAATTTTATAGGATTTATATGTACTTAATTTGTTTTAAGTGTTTGTTTTAGTTTTAAGAATATTAAATAAAACATATATATACATAATAATAGTATATTTTATTACTTAATTAGTTAAGTAGTTTATACCACCATTAATTCAGTACACACTTTTTTAAATACTAACAAAAAATACAATAATAAAAATTACAAACTTAAAAATATAAAAAACAGGTTGAGGCTGCAACAATGATCAATTTTTTCACCTATGACCTGCACTAAAATATGAGCAGTTATCAGAAACTTTAAAAGGATTAATATATACTGTAACTAATGCAGTTTCATTATTTAAATCTGTGTAGGTAAACAAAATAATGTTTTAGGAGCGAAAAAATATTATACAAAACTACTTGGTCAGGCATACTAAATTAGGCTTAAAAGTAATACACATTAAAACTACACACAACACACTTTAAAAAATACAAAAATACAAAAATAACCTACTAAACTAATCTATTAACTAAATTATTTAGCATTATTCTGCCACTCATCAGCTCATCTTGGTTGCTGGAAATGGGTCCAACCCCCACACTCGGTTCATCACCATCCTCTTGTTGCTCAGCCATATTATTAGGGGGAGGTAATTTAGCATCCAGTGCAATATTGTGCAGAACACAACATGCAATAGTTACCTCACTGGCAACACGAGGATGGTAATGGAGTGTACGATGCTTCAGCAAGCATCTCCAACGAGCCTTCAATACACCAAAACATCGTTCAATACAATTGCGTGCCTGTAAATGGCGTGTAGTGTACACCTCTGCTCGAGAACCTGGTTCGGCATTTAAAATTGGTGTCATCAGCCACGCTCTCTGTGGGTATCCAGAATCACCTTAAACAAATAATGTAGTTAAAGAGCTTTATAAATTATAACTCCAATATTTTTATGATAAATATGTAGAAGTAGGTAGGAATTAAATGATTTACCTAATAGCCACGTCAATTCACCATTTTCGTGAAGTCCACGCATGTATGGTTCCACTTCACTGGATGACCATATGAAGGAATCATGCGTGGCTCCACCATATTTTGCATTGACATTGATAATCTTTAAATTATCATCACATATCTGAAAAAAAAAAATTAAGTTATAAAAAATATTCTATTTGCAGTTGCTTTGTTATTTTGTTTTAATGAAACATGATTAAAAACAATGCTTACTAACTAATAATACATATGCAAAGAAAAATAGCTTACCATTTGCACATTTAAGGAATGGTATCCTTTTCTGTTAAAATAATTCTGTTCATCAATGTGGGGTTTTACAATTGATATGTGAGTGCAATCTATGCATCCAATTACCCCTGGCAATTGAAATTTCCTTTGAAATCTGTAATTAGGTACATTCACATTTTATAATCAAAGACAATTACCTACATATATTAAACATATAATACAATTGTTAAAAAGACTTTCAAATGAATTTGTCATAATATTTTGTAAACCTTTAAAACATTTAGAATTGAACAGAAACAAACATTTTGTGGTATAATAGAATTGTTTGTGACTACAATAGCAGCAACCTTCTTCAATGCAAAGGATTATGTTATTTATTAAAATTGTACAAAACATTGAAAGTTTTTTTTTTTTATGTCAGAGCAAGCAACTTAAGCATAAGAAATAAACACTTGCAACATAAGAAGTGTTGCAGGTGCTTTGCCGGCCTTTTATGGACAAATAAGCTCTTTTCTTGAAGGCCCCAATGTCGTAGTTGTACATTGAAAGTTATAAATAAATTAATAAAAACACTTACTCTTGTCGAATTCTTGTTCTTTCTTGGTGTGTTTGAGGGAAAACTATCCATTTTTTCACTATCCGAGGACTGTTGAGTGCCTCCACAACTTGCCTAATGCATCTACTTGTAGTGCGTTGTGGCAAATGTTGTGTGACACCCACAATTCTCTGATAGGATCCCGTTGCGAAGAAACTCAGAGCGCAAAGAACCTACGAATATAAGTAGAATTAGGATACGTAATATAGGTACCTAATAGATATGCACAACACATGCCTTTCATTGGGCATTTAAAATATCGGACATCACTAATAATTATAAACAATCGCAGTGAAGAAACTGTGGATTACCTTTACTTCCAAAGGAATTTCTTTAGTCCCCCGTATGTTTGTTTCGTTACGTAGGCTGCAGCAAAGCTCGCTAAAAGTTTTTTTATTTAACCTAAAACGCTCCTGAAACAATTGTTCCGGCATTTCATTGATTGTCTCTAAACTCGGTCTGGACGCATTTCTTTTTTGGCGCCTGAGCCAAAGTTCTTCATCGTGCGCAGCTTTTAAAAGTCTCAAAGCGTGCATTTTATGAAAACTAAAATTTTATAATCACTAAACACAACACGAAACTTCGACAGCTGATTATAAAATCGCCATTTTGTTTCGATTTCTACAAGATGTTATAGCGTACGCTAGTTATCGAACGCCCATTGGCGTAGTCTCCTGTCAAAAGTGCCACTTGGCTAAGCATTTGTATGGCGCCTGTCGTATGACTTAGGTACCTAACGTTTCGTCACGTTTCGTCTAATAGAATAGAAAAACATTGCCACTTGGCTACCAATTTTCGTTTCGTTACGCTGGGTCACGTGACGTATCTCCAGCTTATGTCAATCTCATACATTCGTTTATCTATTCTATCAAACGCAATGACTAAGGAATCCTATGGACAGGGCATATTGTTCTATACAAACAACTGATTATACAAATATCATGCATTTCGATACCGAAATAATAAAACTAATACTGTCTCTTTCTAACTAATGAATATTCTGATATGTGAAAAAATATGACTATACGTCAGTCAGTGCTAATTCTATACCGCTTGACATTTGAAGTTAGCTCAAATACCTACTGTGGCCGGTCGCCATTTTATGTTCTCGTTAATACGATGTACATGCTCTGTCATTGCTCCGTAGTAAACATTGAAAAATATTGAATATTTTTGTGATTGTGACAAACATTTGTGTCTAAAACATATAGAGTGGTCAAGGACAAATAGTGGCATAATGCCAAAGCGCAGTATTGTGAGATGTGGCTCCGGAAAGAATGAAAACCAGAAAAGTTTGTCTTTGCACCGGTATGTATACGTTTTGACTGAAATATTAGTTATTTCTTTGCTGATTTAGTTATTTTCATGTATATTGAATTAAGGAGTATTCACAGACTATGTTCAGTGCAAAATTGTTACCAAATATAGCTTTATTTTGTATATTTTCGTTCTAGTAAAATAATGAATTTGGGTGCTAGTGATGGCTTATAATATCGACATCAGCAAAATGTTCGATGATGACGTGCGTCTCCCAAGGCTGTGTCATTAATCTTAAGAATAGTTGCTTTGGTGAATACACTTCCAAAATAACAAATTAATTTTGCCAAGAGCAGCAGAAGGAAAAATAAAACACTTAAATTTACCTAATATGAATTTTAACTTAAGTAAGATTAATCGCTTTTATAGTACCTACTTTAATTAAAAATGTATTTATAAATAAGTCAGGTCAGGACTAAAATTATAATAACCTAAATATTCATTTTTTGAAGGTTACCAAGAAGTGAAAATAGAAAAGGAGAATGGTTAGAAGCAATTGAAACTGAAAATATCAAGCCAAATGTAAAGGATATATCATAGTACATTTCCCAGAAAGTGCTTTCAATAGAACAATGGATGTGATTAGTCTGCACGATGATGCTACACCAGTATGTCTGCCGCTGCATTCACACAGGGTGAGGTTTTTATCTGTAGACACGTGATGTCTTCCAATTTACTTTTGGTCTTTTTATTTAGATTTAGGGCTGTCATTTATAATCTAACGTTTCTCCTATTTTGAAGGAGGCCTGTGAACAAACTGAGATGGTTTTATATGATTTTTTGAGTACAAACTTGGGTGATATTTGGTTGTTGAAATGTTATTGACTGAGGGAAAGTGCAATTTACTTTAAATACATGGGGTGTTTTAAGTTATTTTTCTATTCTTTATAAATTTATATATATAAAGCATTTGAATGCCATAAAACCAAAAATATAAATTCAAATTCCGCTATTGTAAGCCCTAATGTTGATATTAATTTCAAACCATCAGCATTGCCCTTTTAATTAAAATGTATTGCATTTTAGTTTAAATGTAAAGTGAACAATGCTAGTTAATGTAAACTGTGACATTTCATTTCCAGGTACCAGTTGAGCCTCAAATCCCGAACTCAAAAATGAACAGAGTGAATCCGAGTGCATCCCAGGCTGCACAAAATAGTTTAGCTCTATAATTTTCTCTGTTATTATATATTATTGTTTTTTTGTCTTATTATTTATAAATAAATAAATTACTGTATATTGTGTTGTTCATCGTAATAAAATACTATTATATACCTGTATTATTATATATGTTGTTTCATTATATTACATTCCTCAAAACTGAAATTACCAAATTGTAAGTCTACCGTAATCCTTATATCGAAGTCAAAATTGAACTGGATTTATCAAATTATACAGCTATCTTGTCCTGCGAGGTTGCTGGTGTTTTACAAGTAACCCTGTATAGGTGTTACCGTCACGAGCAGCCATCGCCATACTTAATTTTATTAATTGGCATTGTCATTTTTTCCATTTGTAATTTTACGTCTATGTTTTGTACAATAAAGTTAAAATAAATAAAAAAGAGTGTGTGTTTATGTACACGCGTTAGAAGTTACTTCTTTGGCGTATGGACAAAATACTAGAATATACAACTTGAACATAGTTATCAATTTTCATACCACCTAGAACTTACTTCATGCTGTTAATTTTAGGTGTCGGTGTGCGCGCGCATCGTAAAAATTCACTCTCACTATTTTTCTCCACCGCGCCAAAACAAATACTTATAAATTCAAAATAAATATATTAATATTATTTTTATATCGATAAACATAATAATGTTTATCGATATATTCTCGGCACTAAACACCGCCATGTTTTGTTACAAGCATTATGGCGCCGGCCACACTTTTTTTGTAGGTATGTCACTTCCATGTGATTCCATATTCATTGATCAAACGTTACGCTAATAGAAAGCCACTTGGCTAGGGGGGCAGAGACGTTAGAGCGTTTTCACATTGTCCGGTCCGATATCGGATATCGGACGCCGATAGCCGATATCCGATATCGGAGGCTAAGTAAAATGTATGATTTACGTACCTGTCTTTCACATTGTCCAGTCCGATATCGGATATCGGAGCCAACACCGATATTCCCGTGAACTATCGGACGATAATGTTCAGTGTTACCAGCTCAATTTTCGAAAAGGTAGTATACCAACAGCAAAAAAAGCACTAGTTTGTGTATTTTCAGTCATTTCTAGGCGCTAAATGTAAAAAAAAAATCCTTTCATTTACTTTAAACCTTTTTATTAAGAAAACATTCATTTAAGTATTTAAAGGCATTAAAAATACGATTTATACGGGAGCTATTTTAATATCGTCCTATAATATACGGCAATTGGCTGAACTGAAGTAAACAAAAATATATTGTGTTCTTAAATTCAACCGTATCTTCGAAATATTAGTATCTTTTATCTTTATTTACTCATTCTGCCTCGCTCCTCCTCCTACTCGGACTACTGTTGTGCTGTAAGCTGTTTATTGTATTGTTGTCATTGAGTCACAGATTTAGTGCTTTGTTTTAGCGCCGATATCAAACCTGTATAATAAATAGCACATCTAAATAATATTAAGTAATTAATAATATCAAATCTTTTTTATATTTTACTTTTCCAGCTGTTTTTGAAGTCGGTTTCTTTATTGTAGTTATTTTTACTGTATGTACAACTACGATCTATCAGTTGATTTTTTTTAAATCAAACCCTTTTTATTGAAAAGAAAATTTACAATACGGCAATTTTGTTTAGTTTTCTCTAAAATTTCAGAATTAGAATGCGGCAACCCTTAGACTAAGGATTGGTCTCCGCGCGCGCGCTACGACTAGATACCGCTCCACCTAAAAACAATAGCTCCGTGAGTGCGGCAACTCAGTTCTGTAGTGTGTGTAAGGCAATTTGTAAGGACGCTAGTGTGTGTGAAGAATTGTACTGCCAGCTACATAAATTTTACCCCATAAATGGGAAATGGGCTATCTTGGAAAGAAGTTTGAAAAATATTTTCATTTCATTTTGGCCTTGCCGGGAATCGAACCCATGAACATGTGACTCAAATCCACTTGCGATGCCACTATACTATCACAAAGGTTTTTTAAAAGTAAAAAAGCAGTAATAAAAAAATAACATATGAGTCAGTTAAACAAGGTTAAACAGAAATAAATTATTGTTATTATCATTTTTTTTATAATATGCGTTAGTACCTAATAGTATTGAAAAAAAAAAAACATTATGAATAAAATAAGTTCAAATTAAAAGTGTGTTTTTGGGATATGCAGTACGGCAACACTAAATGGCGTCGTATTTTCGTAAACAACATTTTCAAAGTACAGGTGAAATATCGAATAATACGATTATTCCTGATGTTACGTGATCCCAGTGTCTTTCTTATTATTTGTTGTATTTTTTTTAAACAGTTTTATGGCACAAACAGGCATTTTACTTCAGGTTTTGTCCAAAATCTTTAGAAACTATCGGTACACCCTCTCCACACAATGCTCGTGACACGACTGGCTCGGGTACGCCGATTTCGGCGTACTTTTAGTTGCCGCATTTTTCGAGTACGCCGGCGGTATCTAGTCGTAGCGTGCGCGGAGACCAATCCATAATCTAAGGCGGCGACCCTAAATTTTGTCAAGAACGCGCGGCGACTATTGAGCTTGTTTACTATTTTGGTTGTCATGGCTATATTATTATTAGTCTGTGGTACTATGTACATTGCGGAATCTGTGACTGTGAATTAGTTTAGTTTAATTTATTTCTGTTTAAATATTTGCACCCCCAGATATTAGGTAGAATGTACATATTAGCACTATAAAATTGTAATAACAGCACCTACATTTGTAAATGTAATTTGAATTTGTATTTGCTAGTTTCGTCGCTTTAATACTGAGTTGAATTTTTTTTTTATTTTATTTGTATAAGAACATAACAGTCATACATGATTTAATATAAAAAAGTTCTAAAATTCACTACGACCACACAACATGTTCTAATAATAAAAAAAGAAAAACAGCATATAAAAAAACAAGCCTCACAATGAAATTGAATATTGAAACTAGATTCTGACTCTGCAGAGGGTACAAATCCATACTCCGCAGTCAGCAGATTAAACCGGTTTGAAAAACATCAGTTTATTTATTACTATTTATTTCATTTAAAATAAAGTTTATTTTTTGTAACACAAATGCATCCACTGTTTATTTTAATTCCCAATATATCTACTTTTCCAGTTTCTGGCAACACTCATGTTATCGGGACGATATTATCGGATAATGTGAAAGGGCAAATTGTGTCCGATATCGGATATCGGCTATCGGCTTCCGATATCCGATATCGGATCGGATAATGTGAAAACGCTCTTACTCTAAAAATCGAAATCTGACATCTAGAATCGAATGCATTGATTACTTGTGAATAAAAATCATCATAAATTAATAAATTCGATTGACAAATATTTCAAATCCGTATCGATTAATTCACTTTAATCGATGTTTTTAAGCAGGTTACCTCTCTTTGAAGATAAAATTGATAGACGTCAAATGTTGCCTATTAAATTGGCTCGACTATAATATTTCACTTGCATAAGTAAGTAATGCATTTACCAAAAATCGTAAATGATCGAAAACATGATTTTATACATCATTTTTATTTTAATACAGATTATAACACTTTTCGCTAAGGATGGTAACACTTATTTCTTGTGTCTATGGTCATTCGATGGATTTCAAAACGAACAATGTTGTTTATGAAAATTCAAAAAGTACGATACAATTGTGCGTTTG
>NC_059537.1:10344621-10346592 GCF_905220415.1 Colias croceus
CCTCGACACTCACTGAAGAGCACCGCGATAGGATTTTGATATTGAACCGGCTTTTAACGACCGGCTCACCGACGATATGCTCCGCAAACGTGTCAGTATCACCGCGGATGCGGTGCACCGACAGCGCGGCGCACAAATGCAACTACGAGCTTTTTAACCGCAACAATTTTAGTATACGCTATTGGAGCTGGAATTACCGCGGCTGCTGGCACCAGACTTGCCCTCCAATTGTTCCTCGTTAAAATATTTAAAGTGTACTCATTCCGATTACGAGGCCTCGTAAGAGTCCCGTATCGTTATTTTTCGTCACTACCTCCCCGTGCCGGGAGTGGGTAATTTGCGCGCCTGCTGCCTTCCTTGGATGTGGTAGCCGTTTCTCAGGCTCCCTCTCCGGAATCGAACCCTGATTCCCCGTTACCCGTGACAACCATGGTAGTCGCAGAAACTACCATCGAAAGTTGATAAGGCAGACATTTGAAAGATGCGTCGCCGGTACTGGACCATGCGATCGGCAAAAGTTATCCAGATTCATCAAAATTAACGACTTCAGACGCCAGGCCCTCCGTCGATTGGTTTTGATCTAATAAAAGCACTCATTCCATCACTGGTCAGAGTTCTGATTGCATGTATTAGCTCTAGAATTACCACAGTTATCCAAGTAACTGAGTAAGATCTAAGGAACCAAAACTGATATATTGAGCCATTCGCGGTATCGCCTTAATACGGCTTGCACTGAGACATGCATGGCTTAATCTTTGAGACAAGCATATAACTACTGGCAGGATCAACCAGGGAGCTAACTAAAGCTTCCGCTAGAGCCTCAAACGTGACACGACGATGCCGCCGCGACGTTCGCTTCTCTATATACATACATATGCGCGCGGCGTGTTTAAATAACATGATATGCAACGGCGGCGACCGTCACACGCACACTATTCACACACGCGCGCGCGCACACGTGGATAAATCTGAACACAGTCAGTTAAATCGTTGAAAGTATCATCTTAACGAGACACCCCTTAACAATTCCCATTCGCATCAAGCGAAGGAAAAATTTTAATATCGGTCAACTTTTATGACGCAAACGATCAATCTACGCACGGAGAGTGGAAGGATCGAAAATTGCGACCACATATAAACATCTGATAAAAGCCCATTGGTACATCACAAACGTGTGCGATGTGAGCAATAAAAAATTTTATACTGCCGTTCAATAGTAGTCGTATATTTTTCACGGTCTGCGCTCCGAGAGTGTATCAAGATGCGTAATATTATTTATTACACTACACATATAAAATACAATCTACGAAACTGACAATCTATCAAACCGTCGGCAGACGCAATGTTACTAATTTCTACTTCTTCTACTACTACTACTAACTACTACTACTACTACTACTACTACCACCACTAAAGATTAAAAACTGTATCGCGCCGTATGCACAAACGCTTTTACAATATCATCATCTTTGGTGGTCTTTTATTATTTCATAGAACTAACACACTACTCTACAACTCTGTCAGACTCACCACCAAACACCAACCCCACACCGACACGCGAACGGCGGCAACGAGGAGAGCGCAGAGCACACGGGCGACGCGGTACAACAGCGACGAAATAATGATACATACACATACGTACGTACAAATGTCTCGTTGCGCACGCGCAACGCCCCCCCGTCTTCGCTAGCCTCGCGCACCGATTGTCTCGCATCCCGGCTACGATGTTTCTGCTTTTTTAATTTTTTCAGATACTATTCACGTATCACGCACGGCATATGTACATACATACATACATAATACATACATACATACAAACATACGCCGCGCGCGACTAACGCCTCGTGTTTTCAAGGTCAAGTCAAAAAACTTTGCACGCGTGCAGTTACGGCGTGCAGTCGTCAAAAATAATTCATGATTATAAATTTCGTGGTCCATAATAAATAAATTATAAACAACAACAACAACAAA
>NC_059537.1:10347092-10352092 GCF_905220415.1 Colias croceus
ACCTAATATGAATTTTAACTTAAGTAAGATTAATCGCTTTTATAGTACCTACTTTAATTAAAAATGTATTTATAAATAAGTCAGGTCAGGACTAAAATTATAATAACCTAAATATTCATTTTTTGAAGGTTACCAAGAAGTGAAAATAGAAAAGGAGAATGGTTAGAAGCAATTGAAACTGAAAATATCAAGCCAAATGTAAAGGATATATCATAGTACATTTCCCAGAAAGTGCTTTCAATAGAACAATGGATGTGATTAGTCTGCACGATGATGCTACACCAGTATGTCTGCCGCTGCATTCACACAGGGTGAGGTTTTTATCTGTAGACACGTGATGTCTTCCAATTTACTTTTGGTCTTTTTATTTAGATTTAGGGCTGTCATTTATAATCTAACGTTTCTCCTATTTTGAAGGAGGCCTGTGAACAAACTGAGATGGTTTTATATGATTTTTTGAGTACAAACTTGGGTGATATTTGGTTGTTGAAATGTTATTGACTGAGGGAAAGTGCAATTTACTTTAAATACATGGGGTGTTTTAAGTTATTTTTCTATTCTTTATAAATTTATATATATAAAGCATTTGAATGCCATAAAACCAAAAATATAAATTCAAATTCCGCTATTGTAAGCCCTAATGTTGATATTAATTTCAAACCATCAGCATTGCCCTTTTAATTAAAATGTATTGCATTTTAGTTTAAATGTAAAGTGAACAATGCTAGTTAATGTAAACTGTGACATTTCATTTCCAGGTACCAGTTGAGCCTCAAATCCCGAACTCAAAAATGAACAGAGTGAATCCGAGTGCATCCCAGGCTGCACAAAATAGTTTAGCTCTATAATTTTCTCTGTTATTATATATTATTGTTTTTTTGTCTTATTATTTATAAATAAATAAATTACTGTATATTGTGTTGTTCATCGTAATAAAATACTATTATATACCTGTATTATTATATATGTTGTTTCATTATATTACATTCCTCAAAACTGAAATTACCAAATTGTAAGTCTACCGTAATCCTTATATCGAAGTCAAAATTGAACTGGATTTATCAAATTATACAGCTATCTTGTCCTGCGAGGTTGCTGGTGTTTTACAAGTAACCCTGTATAGGTGTTACCGTCACGAGCAGCCATCGCCATACTTAATTTTATTAATTGGCATTGTCATTTTTTCCATTTGTAATTTTACGTCTATGTTTTGTACAATAAAGTTAAAATAAATAAAAAAGAGTGTGTGTTTATGTACACGCGTTAGAAGTTACTTCTTTGGCGTATGGACAAAATACTAGAATATACAACTTGAACATAGTTATCAATTTTCATACCACCTAGAACTTACTTCATGCTGTTAATTTTAGGTGTCGGTGTGCGCGCGCATCGTAAAAATTCACTCTCACTATTTTTCTCCACCGCGCCAAAACAAATACTTATAAATTCAAAATAAATATATTAATATTATTTTTATATCGATAAACATAATAATGTTTATCGATATATTCTCGGCACTAAACACCGCCATGTTTTGTTACAAGCATTATGGCGCCGGCCACACTTTTTTTGTAGGTATGTCACTTCCATGTGATTCCATATTCATTGATCAAACGTTACGCTAATAGAAAGCCACTTGGCTAGGGGGGCAGAGACGTTAGAGCGTTTTCACATTGTCCGGTCCGATATCGGATATCGGACGCCGATAGCCGATATCCGATATCGGAGGCTAAGTAAAATGTATGATTTACGTACCTGTCTTTCACATTGTCCAGTCCGATATCGGATATCGGAGCCAACACCGATATTCCCGTGAACTATCGGACGATAATGTTCAGTGTTACCAGCTCAATTTTCGAAAAGGTAGTATACCAACAGCAAAAAAAGCACTAGTTTGTGTATTTTCAGTCATTTCTAGGCGCTAAATGTAAAAAAAAAATCCTTTCATTTACTTTAAACCTTTTTATTAAGAAAACATTCATTTAAGTATTTAAAGGCATTAAAAATACGATTTATACGGGAGCTATTTTAATATCGTCCTATAATATACGGCAATTGGCTGAACTGAAGTAAACAAAAATATATTGTGTTCTTAAATTCAACCGTATCTTCGAAATATTAGTATCTTTTATCTTTATTTACTCATTCTGCCTCGCTCCTCCTCCTACTCGGACTACTGTTGTGCTGTAAGCTGTTTATTGTATTGTTGTCATTGAGTCACAGATTTAGTGCTTTGTTTTAGCGCCGATATCAAACCTGTATAATAAATAGCACATCTAAATAATATTAAGTAATTAATAATATCAAATCTTTTTTATATTTTACTTTTCCAGCTGTTTTTGAAGTCGGTTTCTTTATTGTAGTTATTTTTACTGTATGTACAACTACGATCTATCAGTTGATTTTTTTTAAATCAAACCCTTTTTATTGAAAAGAAAATTTACAATACGGCAATTTTGTTTAGTTTTCTCTAAAATTTCAGAATTAGAATGCGGCAACCCTTAGACTAAGGATTGGTCTCCGCGCGCGCGCTACGACTAGATACCGCTCCACCTAAAAACAATAGCTCCGTGAGTGCGGCAACTCAGTTCTGTAGTGTGTGTAAGGCAATTTGTAAGGACGCTAGTGTGTGTGAAGAATTGTACTGCCAGCTACATAAATTTTACCCCATAAATGGGAAATGGGCTATCTTGGAAAGAAGTTTGAAAAATATTTTCATTTCATTTTGGCCTTGCCGGGAATCGAACCCATGAACATGTGACTCAAATCCACTTGCGATGCCACTATACTATCACAAAGGTTTTTTAAAAGTAAAAAAGCAGTAATAAAAAAATAACATATGAGTCAGTTAAACAAGGTTAAACAGAAATAAATTATTGTTATTATCATTTTTTTTATAATATGCGTTAGTACCTAATAGTATTGAAAAAAAAAAAACATTATGAATAAAATAAGTTCAAATTAAAAGTGTGTTTTTGGGATATGCAGTACGGCAACACTAAATGGCGTCGTATTTTCGTAAACAACATTTTCAAAGTACAGGTGAAATATCGAATAATACGATTATTCCTGATGTTACGTGATCCCAGTGTCTTTCTTATTATTTGTTGTATTTTTTTTAAACAGTTTTATGGCACAAACAGGCATTTTACTTCAGGTTTTGTCCAAAATCTTTAGAAACTATCGGTACACCCTCTCCACACAATGCTCGTGACACGACTGGCTCGGGTACGCCGATTTCGGCGTACTTTTAGTTGCCGCATTTTTCGAGTACGCCGGCGGTATCTAGTCGTAGCGTGCGCGGAGACCAATCCATAATCTAAGGCGGCGACCCTAAATTTTGTCAAGAACGCGCGGCGACTATTGAGCTTGTTTACTATTTTGGTTGTCATGGCTATATTATTATTAGTCTGTGGTACTATGTACATTGCGGAATCTGTGACTGTGAATTAGTTTAGTTTAATTTATTTCTGTTTAAATATTTGCACCCCCAGATATTAGGTAGAATGTACATATTAGCACTATAAAATTGTAATAACAGCACCTACATTTGTAAATGTAATTTGAATTTGTATTTGCTAGTTTCGTCGCTTTAATACTGAGTTGAATTTTTTTTTTATTTTATTTGTATAAGAACATAACAGTCATACATGATTTAATATAAAAAAGTTCTAAAATTCACTACGACCACACAACATGTTCTAATAATAAAAAAAGAAAAACAGCATATAAAAAAACAAGCCTCACAATGAAATTGAATATTGAAACTAGATTCTGACTCTGCAGAGGGTACAAATCCATACTCCGCAGTCAGCAGATTAAACCGGTTTGAAAAACATCAGTTTATTTATTACTATTTATTTCATTTAAAATAAAGTTTATTTTTTGTAACACAAATGCATCCACTGTTTATTTTAATTCCCAATATATCTACTTTTCCAGTTTCTGGCAACACTCATGTTATCGGGACGATATTATCGGATAATGTGAAAGGGCAAATTGTGTCCGATATCGGATATCGGCTATCGGCTTCCGATATCCGATATCGGATCGGATAATGTGAAAACGCTCTTACTCTAAAAATCGAAATCTGACATCTAGAATCGAATGCATTGATTACTTGTGAATAAAAATCATCATAAATTAATAAATTCGATTGACAAATATTTCAAATCCGTATCGATTAATTCACTTTAATCGATGTTTTTAAGCAGGTTACCTCTCTTTGAAGATAAAATTGATAGACGTCAAATGTTGCCTATTAAATTGGCTCGACTATAATATTTCACTTGCATAAGTAAGTAATGCATTTACCAAAAATCGTAAATGATCGAAAACATGATTTTATACATCATTTTTATTTTAATACAGATTATAACACTTTTCGCTAAGGATGGTAACACTTATTTCTTGTGTCTATGGTCATTCGATGGATTTCAAAACGAACAATGTTGTTTATGAAAATTCAAAAAGTACGATACAATTGTGCGTTTGGTATAACAAAATATAGAATGTAGTTCAGTAAGAGAGCGCTGTTAGCATAATGTTCAAGCATCAGCGTCCGCGCCCTTCAGCCTGAGGCGCGCGAAGTCTTCGAAGATTATGTCGTCGTCTTGTTCTTGGCCATTTTCGTTTCTGTAAACAAAATTCGATATTAGTTTACGTATAGTGTAAGTATAGTGAGGTCTTAGATTACAAAATAAAAGACAGATGGAGCGTTGCCGAACTAAACCGAATGATTTATCGTCATTTTCAATAAAGCTATGTGTGCTGTCATTTCGCCGCTGCACTGTACGTATACGGTGCTTCTGTGTGCGTGTAATGTTACCAGATATTGAAAAATTTCCCAAATTTTTCCCCGACTACGGAAAAAAGAGGGTTATGTTTTTCGAGTTTATGTATGTATGTATAATATTTCTTTGACACGCCCTGCAGTATAAACCGTTGGACCGATTTTGAGTTGTGAGGTTTCATTGCAATCATCTGAATTATTATGTTAG
>NC_059537.1:10359592-10407092 GCF_905220415.1 Colias croceus
TCGCCGCTACTAAGGGAATCCTGGTTAGTTTCTTTTCCTCCGCTTACTAATATGCTTAAATTCGGCGGGTGATCCTCCCTGATCTGAGGCCAACGATAAAAAGTGGGAGGCAGACGCGATATCCGTCAGCGCTACTACGACGCTACACGGACGTCGAGTCCGCCTACGCTTCACTTTCATTTATACATATATTACACAATAACACGCACTACGAGCGCTTTGAATGCGGCTCGGCCTATATGCGAAACAGTTCACGACACATTCTACACGAGACATGTCATACGAGAGTCGCGCGAGAAGCGTCCACAACGGTTTCACACCGAGTCGCGCACACGTAGAACACAATACAGGTAAAATTTTCAAACGGATAGCGTGCACACAATGCGCTCGCTAAACCGTCACATGCTAACACGCGTGAAAACACGTGTGTGAACAGTGTGGATTGTTGTTTTTATACAGCCGGCCCTCAGACAGGAGTGGTCCTGGATATTTCTCCACGGACCGCAATGTGCGTTCGAAATGTCGATGTTCAAATGTGTCCTGCAGTTCACACTATGACGCGCAGTTAACTGCGTTCTTCATCGACCCGCGAGCCAAGTGATCCACCGTTCAGGGTAATAGTTTATTACATATAATATTATTATTCAAAGTGTTTCTTTTATGTAACGTTTGCGTGTGTGTACATAGGTTAAAATATGTACCGCGCGCTTTCGCGAATCACTCTAACACGTCATACACTGACATGTTAGAGGTATCCCTTTTTTTTTTTTTTTAACGGATGCAGTCACATTCACGCGTCCCACGACACTTGTTCGTACTATACACAAACACACACACACACACGATGCGCGTATGCGAGTAGTGCGAGAGTGCGCAGTGCGTTACGTTAATGATCCTTCCGCAGGTTCCCCTACGGAAACCTTGTTACGACTTTTACTTCCTCTAAATGATCAAGTTTGGTCAACTTCCCAGCAACGCCGACGGCCGTGAAGCCACCGCGTGTCGGTCCGAAGACCTCACTAAATCATTCAATCGGTAGTAGCGACGGGCGGTGTGTACAAAGGGCAGGGACGTAATCAACGCGAGCTTATGACTCGCGCTTACTAGGAATTCCTCGTTTATGGGGGATAATTGCAAACCCCAATCCCCAGCACGAAGGAGTTTCAACGGGTTGCCCGGGCCTCTAGGCCAGGGAGAACATGTTGATTCCTTCAGTGTAGCGCGCGTGCGGCCCAGGACATCTAAGGGCATCACAGACCTGTTATTGCTCAATCTCGTGCGGCTCAAAGCCGCCGGTCCCTCTAAGAAGAATTTTAATACGCCGCCAGTGAGTTGCGCGACCCGAGAGCCGCGCACACCTAAATGACGACGCCTATTTAGCAGGCTAGAGTCTCGTTCGTTACCGGAATTAACCAGACAAATCGCTCCACCAACTAAGAACGGCCATGCACCACCACCCACCGAATCAAGAAAGAGCTATTAATCTGTCAATCCTTCCGGTGTCCGGGCCTGGTGAGATTTCCCGTGTTGAGTCAAATTAAGCCGCAGGCTCCACTCCTGGTGGTGCCCTTCCGTCAATTCCTTTAAGTTTCAGCTTTGCAACCATACTCCCCCCGGAGTCCAAAATCTTTGGTTTCCCGGAAGCTGCCCGCCGAGCCATTGTAGTAACGTCGGCGGATCGCTAGATGACATATTTACGGTTAGAACTAGGGCGGTATCTAATCGCCTTCGAACCTCTAACTTTCGTTCTTGATTGATGAAAACACCTTTGGCAAATGCTTTCGCTGATGTTCGTCTTGCGACGATCCAAGAATTTCACCTCTAACGTCGCAATACGAATGCCCCCAGTTATCCCTATTAATCATTACCTCGGAGTTCTGAAAACCAACAAAATAGAACCGAGATCATATTCTATTATTCCATGCACGAAATATTCAAGCGGCATTTTGAGCCCGCTTTGAGCACTCTAATTTGTTCAAAGTAAAATTGTCGGCCCACCTCGACACTCACTGAAGAGCACCGCGATAGGATTTTGATATTGAACCGGCTTTTAACGACCGGCTCACCGACGATATGCTCCGCAAACGTGTCAGTATCACCGCGGATGCGGTGCACCGACAGCGCGGCGCACAAATGCAACTACGAGCTTTTTAACCGCAACAATTTTAGTATACGCTATTGGAGCTGGAATTACCGCGGCTGCTGGCACCAGACTTGCCCTCCAATTGTTCCTCGTTAAAATATTTAAAGTGTACTCATTCCGATTACGAGGCCTCGTAAGAGTCCCGTATCGTTATTTTTCGTCACTACCTCCCCGTGCCGGGAGTGGGTAATTTGCGCGCCTGCTGCCTTCCTTGGATGTGGTAGCCGTTTCTCAGGCTCCCTCTCCGGAATCGAACCCTGATTCCCCGTTACCCGTGACAACCATGGTAGTCGCAGAAACTACCATCGAAAGTTGATAAGGCAGACATTTGAAAGATGCGTCGCCGGTACTGGACCATGCGATCGGCAAAAGTTATCCAGATTCATCAAAATTAACGACTTCAGACGCCAGGCCCTCCGTCGATTGGTTTTGATCTAATAAAAGCACTCATTCCATCACTGGTCAGAGTTCTGATTGCATGTATTAGCTCTAGAATTACCACAGTTATCCAAGTAACTGAGTAAGATCTAAGGAACCAAAACTGATATATTGAGCCATTCGCGGTATCGCCTTAATACGGCTTGCACTGAGACATGCATGGCTTAATCTTTGAGACAAGCATATAACTACTGGCAGGATCAACCAGGGAGCTAACTAAAGCTTCCGCTAGAGCCTCAAACGTGACACGACGATGCCGCCGCGACGTTCGCTTCTCTATATACATACATATGCGCGCGGCGTGTTTAAATAACATGATATGCAACGGCGGCGACCGTCACACGCACACTATTCACACACGCGCGCGCGCACACGTGGATAAATCTGAACACAGTCAGTTAAATCGTTGAAAGTATCATCTTAACGAGACACCCCTTAACAATTCCCATTCGCATCAAGCGAAGGAAAAATTTTAATATCGGTCAACTTTTATGACGCAAACGATCAATCTACGCACGGAGAGTGGAAGGATCGAAAATTGCGACCACATATAAACATCTGATAAAAGCCCATTGGTACATCACAAACGTGTGCGATGTGAGCAATAAAAAATTTTATACTGCCGTTCAATAGTAGTCGTATATTTTTCACGGTCTGCGCTCCGAGAGTGTATCAAGATGCGTAATATTATTTATTACACTACACATATAAAATACAATCTACGAAACTGACAATCTATCAAACCGTCGGCAGACGCAATGTTACTACAGTTACTAATTTCTACTTCTTCTACTACTACTACTAACTACTACTACTACTACTACTACTACCACCACTAAAGATTAAAAACTGTATCGCGCCGTATGCACAAACGCTTTTACAATATCATCATCTTTGGTGGTCTTTTATTATTTCATAGAACTAACACACTACTCTACAACTCTGTCAGACTCACCACCAAACACCAACCCCACACCGACACGCGAACGGCGGCAACGAGGAGAGCGCAGAGCACACGGGCGACGCGGTACAACAGCGACGAAATAATGATACATACACATACGTACGTACAAATGTCTCGCTGCCCACGCGCAACGCCCCCCCGTCTTCGCTAGCCTCGCGCACCGATTGTCTCGCATCCCGGCTACGATGTTTCTGCTTGTTTATTTTTTTCAGATACTATTCACATATCACGCACGGCATATGTACATACATACATACATAATACATACATACAAACATACGCCGCGCGCGACTAACGCCTCGTGTTTTCAAGGTCAAGTCAAAAAACTTTGCACGCGTGCAGTTACGGCGTGCAGTCGTCAAAAATAATTCATGATTATAAATTTCGTGGTCCATATTAAATAAATTATAAACAACAACAACAACAACAACAAACAACAACAACAACAACGACAAAAGAGGGCGACCTTACCTCCGGACTTGATGAAGTGTCCTGAAGGTGTACTTCGAAGACAAAACAAGCCCAAACTCGCCTCACCTAGCTCTACTCGTCTATTAGTTCCAGTAGCAGTCTTCGAAGTACACCTTCAGGTCACTCCATCAAGTCCGGAGGTAAGGTCTCATCATAACTAACAAAACGAGCCCAAACTCGGCACACCTAGCTCTACTCGTCTATTAGTTCCAGTAGCAGTCTTCGAAGTACACCTTCAGGACACTCCATCAAGTCCGGAGGTAAGGTCTCAACATAACTAACAAAATGAACCCAAACTCGACACACCTAGCTCTAATCGTTTATTAGTTCCAGTAGCAGTCTTCGAAGTACACCTGCAGGTCACTCCATCAAGTCCGGAGGTAAGGTCTCAACATAACTAACAAAATGAGCCCAAACTCGGCACACCTAGCTCTACTCGTCTATTAGTTCCAGTAGCAGTCTTCGAAGTACACCTTCAGGACACTCCATCAAGTCCGGAGGTAAGGTCTCAATATAACTAACAAAATGAGCCCAAACTCGGCACACCTAGCTCTAACCGTCTATTAGTTCCAGTAGAAGTCTTCGAAGTACACCTGCAGGTCACTCCATCAAGTCCGGTGGTAAGGTCTCAACATAACTAACAAAATGAACCCAAACTCGGCACACCTAGCTCTACTCGTCCAATAGTTCCAGTAGCAGTCTCCGAAGTACACCTGCAGGTCACTCCATTAAGTCCGGTGGTAAGGTCTCAACATAACTAACAAAACGAGCCCAAACTCGGCACACCTAGTCTCTACTCGTCTATTAGTTCCAGTAGCAGTCTTCGAAGTACACCTTCAGGACACTCCATCAAATCCGGAGGTAAGGTCTCAACATAACTAACAAAATGAGCCCAAACTCGACACACCTAGCTCTAATCGTTTATTAGTTCCAGTAGCAGTCTTCGAAGTACACCTGCAGGTCACTCCATCAAGTCCGGTGGTAAGGTCTCAACATAACTAACAAAATGAGCCCAAACTCGGCACACCTAGCTCTACTCGTCTATTAGTTCCAGTAGCAGTCTTCGAAGTACACCTTCAGGACACTCCATCAAGTCCGGAGGTAAGGTCTCAACATAACTAACAAAATGAGCCCAAACTCGGCACACCTAGCTCTAACCGTCTATTAGTTCCAGTAGAAGTCTTCGAAGTACACCTGCAGGTCACTCCATCAAGTCCGGTGGTAAGGTCTCAACATAACTAACAAAATGAACCCAAACTCGGCACACCTAGCTCTACTCGTCCAATAGTTCCAGTAGCAGTCTTCGAAGTACACCTGCAGGTCACTCCATTAAGTCCGGTGGTAAGGTCTCAACATAACTAACAAAACGAGCCCAAACTCGGCACACCTAGTCTCTACTCGTCTATTAGTTCCAGTAGCAGTCTTCGAAGTACACCTTCAGGACACTCCATCAAATCCGGAGGTAAGGTCTCAACATAACTAACAAAATGAGCCCAAACTCGACACACCTAGCTCTAATCGTTTATTAGTTCCAGTAGCAGTCTTCGAAGTACACCTGCAGGTCACTCCATTAAGTCCGGTGGTAAGGTCTCAACATAACTAACAAAACGAGCCCAAACTCGGCACACCTAGTCTCTACTCGTCTATTAGTTCCAGTAGCAGTCTTCGAAGTACACCTTCAGGACACTCCATCAAATCCGGAGGTAAGGTCTCAACATAACTAACAAAATGAGCCCAAACTCGACACACCTAGCTCTAATCGTTTATTAGTTCCAGTAGCAGTCTTCGAAGTACACCTGCAGGTCACTCCATCAAGTCCGGAGGTAAGGTCTCAATATAACTAACAAAATGAGCCCAAACTCGGCACACCTAGCTCTAACCGTCTATTAGTTCCAGTAGAAGTCTTCGAAGTACACCTGCAGGTCACTCCATCAAGTCCGGTGGTAAGGTCTCAACATAACTAACAAAATGAACCCAAACTCGGCACACCTAGCTCTACTCGTCTAATAGTTCCAGTAGCAGTCTTCGAAGTACACCTGCAGGTCACTCCATTAAGTCCGGTGGTAAGGTCTCAACATAACTAACAAAACGAGCCCAAACTCGGCACACCTAGTCTCTACTCGTCTATTAGTTCCAGTAGCAGTCTTCGAAGTACACCTTCAGGACACTCCATCAAATCCGGAGGTAAGGTCTCAACATAACTAACAAAATGAGCCCAAACTCGACACACCTAGCTCTAATCGTTTATTAGTTCCAGTAGCAGTCTTCGAAGTACACCTTCAGGTCACTCCATCAAGTCTGGAGGTAAGGTCTCAACATAACTAACAAAATGAGCCCAAACTCGGCATACCTAGCTCTACTCGTCTATTAGTTCCAGTAGCCGTCTTCGAAGTACACCTGCAGGTCACTCCATCAAGTCCGGAGGTAAGGTCTCAACATAACTAACAAAATGAGCCCAAACTCGGCACACCTAGTCTCTACTCGTCTATTAGTTCCAGTAGCAGTCTTCGAAGTACACCTTCAGGACACTCCATCAAATCCGGAGGTAAGGTCTCAACATAACTAACAAAATGAGCCCAAACTCGACACACCTAGCTCTAATCGTTTATTAGTTCCAGTAGCAGTCTTCGAAGTACACCTGCAGGTCACTCCATCAAGTCCGGAGGTAAGGTCTCAACATAACTAACAAAATGAGCCCAAACTCGGCACACCTAGCTCTACTCGTCTATTAGTTCCAGTAGCAGTCTTCGAAGTACACCTTCAGGACACTCCATCAAGTCCGGAGGTAAGGTCTCAATATAACTAACAAAATGAGCCCAAACTCGGCACACCTAGCTCTAACCGTCTATTAGTTCCAGTAGAAGTCTTCGAAGTACACCTGCAGGTCACTCCATCAAGTCCGGTGGTAAGGTCTCAACATAACTAACAAAATGAACCCAAACTCGGCACACCTAGCTCTACTCGTCTAATAGTTCCAGTAGCAGTCTTCGAAGTACACCTGCAGGTCACTCCATCAAATCCGGTGGTAAGGTCTCAACATAACTAACAAAATGAACCCAAACTCGGCACACCTAGCTCTACTCGTCTAATAGTTCCAGTAGCAGTCTTCGAAGTACACCTGCAGGTCACTCCATTAAGTCCGGTGGTAAGGTCTCAACATAACTAACAAAACGAGCCCAAACTCGGCACACCTAGTCTCTACTCGTCTATTAGTTCCAGTAGCAGTCTTCGAAGTACACCTTCAGGACACTCCATCAAATCCGGAGGTAAGGTCTCAACATAACTAACAAAATGAGCCCAAACTCGACACACCTAGCTCTAATCGTTTATTAGTTCCAGTAGCAGTCTTCGAAGTACACCTTCAGGTCACTCCATCAAGTCTGGAGGTATGGTCTCAATGTAACTAACAAAACGAGCCCAAACTCGGCATACCTAGCTCTACTCGTCTATTAGTTCCAGTAGCCGTCTTCGAAGTACACCTGCAGGTCACTCCATCAAGTCTGGAGGTAAGGTCTCAACATAACTAACAAAATGAGCCCAAACTCGGCACACCTAGCTCTAACCGTCTATTAGTTCCAGTAGAAGTCTTCGAAGTACACCTGCAGGTCACTCCATCAAGTCCGGTGGTAAGGTCTCAACATAACTAACAAAATGAACCCAAACTCGGCACACCTAGCTCTACTCGTCTAATAGTTCCAGTAGCAGTCTTCGAAGTACACCTGCAGGTCACTCCATTAAGTCCGGTGGTAAGGTCTCAACATAACTAACAAAACGAGCCCAAACTCGGCACACCTAGTCTCTACTCGTCTATTAGTTCCAGTAGCAGTCTTCGAAGTACACCTTCAGGACACTCCATCAAATCCGGAGGTAAGGTCTCAACATAACTAACAAAATGAGCCCAAACTCGACACACCTAGCTCTAATCGTTTATTAGTTCCAGTAGCAGTCTTCGAAGTACACCTTCAGGTCACTCCATCAAGTCTGGAGGTAAGGTCTCAACATAACTAACAAAATGAGCCCAAACTCGGCATACCTAGCTCTACTCGTCTATTAGTTCCAGTAGCCGTCTTCGAAGTACACCTGCAGGTCACTCCATCAAGTCCGGTGGTAAGGTCTCAACATAACTAACAAAACGAGCCCAAACTCGGCACACCTAGTCTCTACTCGTCTATTAGTTCCAGTAGCAGTCTTCGAAGTACACCTTCAGGACACTCCATCAAATCCGGAGGTAAGGTCTCAACATAACTAACAAAATGAGCCCAAACTCGACACACCTAGCTCTAATCGTTTATTAGTTCCAGTAGCAGTCTTCGAAGTACACCTGCAGGTCACTCCATCAAGTCCGGAGGTAAGGTCTCAACATAACTAACAAAATGAGCCCAAACTCGGCACACCTAGCTCTACTCGTCTATTAGTTCCAGTAGCAGTCTTCGAAGTACACCTTCAGGACACTCCATCAAGTCCGGAGGTAAGGTCTCAATATAACTAACAAAATGAGCCCAAACTCGGCACACCTAGCTCTAACCGTCTATTAGTTCCAGTAGAAGTCTTCGAAGTACACCTGCAGGTCACTCCATCAAGTCCGGTGGTAAGGTCTCAACATAACTAACAAAATGAACCCAAACTCGGCACACCTAGCTCTACTCGTCTAATAGTTCCAGTAGCAGTCTTCGAAGTACACCTGCAGGTCACTCCATCAAATCCGGTGGTAAGGTCTCAACATAACTAACAAAATGAACCCAAACTCGGCACACCTAGCTCTACTCGTCTAATAGTTCCAGTAGCAGTCTTCGAAGTACACCTGCAGGTCACTCCATTAAGTCCGGTGGTAAGGTCTCAACATAACTAACAAAACGAGCCCAAACTCGGCACACCTAGTCTCTACTCGTCTATTAGTTCCAGTAGCAGTCTTCGAAGTACACCTTCAGGACACTCCAACAAATCCGGAGGTAAGGTCTCAACATAACTAACAAAATGAGCCCAAACTCGACACACCTAGCTCTAATCGTTTATTAGTTCCAGTAGCAGTCTTCGAAGTACACCTTCAGGTCACTCCATCAAGTCTGGAGGTATGGTCTCAATGTAACTAACAAAACGAGCCCAAACTCGGCATACCTAGCTCTACTCGTCTATTAGTTCCAGTAGCCGTCTTCGAAGTACACCTGCAGGTCACTCCATCAAGTCTGGAGGTAAGGTCTCAACATAACTAACAAAATGAGCCCAAACTCGGCACACCTAGCTCTAATCGTTTATTAGTTCCAGTAGCAGTCTTCGAAGTACACCTTCAGGTCACTCCATCAAGTCAGAAACTAAATATGAAATTTATAATCCCATAAGTATAAAATCTATAAATAAAATGAATGCGTGAAGGATCAAGTTTATTAGGTCAAATATTTTGTATTCGTACAGTGATCTTTTCGTAAACGAGGAGCTGCTTACAAGCGTCACAGTGTCCACTCACAACGGCGGCCGAGCGCAGACTAAAATATTTCATTACAAATTTTTGTGCAATAAATCAAGATGAGCCAGTAAAATAACCCTTATTTCAATCCAATAAGTATCACGCGTTACAACTAAATATGTGAAAAAATAAGGTTTGATTTCTCAGCCTATTTGTAACATTTTGATAGTTTTCTTTGCTACCTTTTTGAGTTGGACATGTCTGCTTACTTAAAATATTTTTAAATCATTAAATTTATTTTATTAAATACATGAAAAATGTTCCTTTATTCAGCATGATATTGTCAATTTTGTGTTTGTGCAACGGAAAATATTTTTTACTAGCGGTCCGCCCCGGCTTCGCCCGTGGTACATATTAACGTTTTCTCTACATAAGAACCATCCTCGTACTTCAAGGAATATAATAAAAAAAGAATTATCGAAATCGGTTCAGCCGTTCTCGAGTTATGGAATTACAACGAAAAGTGGCATTGATTTTTATATATTAGATAATATTATCCCACCAAAAACATTTTCATGTAAAATGTTGCCAAGACGAGCCCATATGACTCGCACTGTCAAAAAGTTATCAGATCTTATGTAGAGCCAAGCTTCTAACACTACACGCCCTAACTCTACAAGGCCTAACTTCACAAACTCTACACCTTAGTCAAAATATGTGGCTTGGCCATTTCGCTACATTCACATCGGCGTAAGGTGAAAAATTTATTCACTGTTCATTAATTTTGTGTTATACAATAGTTCTTGTAGTAACGAACGGCCAAGCCACATATTTTGACTAAGGTGTAGAGTTTGTGAAGTTAGGCCTTGTAGAGTTAGGGCGTGTAGTGTTAGAAGCTTGGCTCTACATAAGATCTGATAACTTTTTGACAGTGCGAGTCATATGGGCTCGTCTTGGCAACATTTTACATGAAAATGTTTTTGGTGGGATTTCATTTCTTTTTGTAAGTTGTTTGTTGTACAAAATTTTATATGTCGATTATTTTTTTTTTTTTAACAAGGAGTACCTATACATATATCTAGGGGAACCAAGTTTTAGATTATTAGACCTCTAGCGTGATCAAAATTTAATTTAAAATTACAGGTCTCATACAAACTCCCATCCCCCAGTTTAAAGGGGTTGGGGGATGAAAGTTACAAGTTTTATAATTTTTTTGTTGTTTGTGTGCTAATACTAGCTTATATACAAAATTTCAGCTTTCTAGGACACTAGGAAATACCTTAAGAATTTTGATGATCATCAGTGAGTCAGTGACGAAATTAGCGTTTTTTAGATATAAATAAAATCTGAAGTATAAAAGCTAATGTAATTAAAACTTAATGTGTTCAATAAGTCCGCTATTGACAATATATCCCGAAAATTTTGTTGATCTAGCATAATCCAAACCCAAGTTATGAGGGTTCAAAAAAACGTCGAAGCGCTTCGAGAAAAGGTAGGTAGTGCCCGTGCGCTTCGCTTGTTCGCTTGGCTCGTCTTGGCGGGGGCACTACCGTGCCCCCAGATAAACCAAAATTTTCGACTAAAAAATTGCTACCATTTAAAGATTAACCCTTAATTCACTACCTGAGTCCATTGGACTCACATCGAACTTTCAAACTATTATATTTTTT
Organism: Colias croceus; assembly: GCF_905220415.1. Lineage (NCBI taxonomy): Eukaryota > Metazoa > Arthropoda > Insecta > Lepidoptera > Pieridae > Colias > Colias croceus. The sequence goes on from NC_059537.1 coordinate 10,370,680, forward strand.
TCCCCTGGTGACTTATTTCCTCCACCGTCTCAGTACCTTCCTGCAGTGACGTGGGCACCGCGGTAGCGAGAGGACGTGCGCCTGCGCTGCGTAATAGGTAAGTTATTACGTCGAGTGAGTCCCATGGACTCATACTAGTGAATTAAGTAATATTTTATTTATTTGTTACGATTCTTAAATGTTGCTTATTTGTCGTATTAATGATATAAAAATATGTATTTTAATATTTGTTGTTGTTGTAGGTTTGTAAAATGGATCTAAAACAACATAAAGTTGTAAATATGAATGAAGACCAGGCAGATTCTGTTTTGGAATCATGGATCACACAAATTATGAATGATGAAGATGCGAGCCACTCTGAAACCGAAGACAAGCTATCTAGGACAGAAAGAAAGCATTGTTATCCATGTAATTACAAAAAGAGAACAAAGACTGCACATTCAGGCACTAGATGTCTGAAGCCTGTATGTTTGAGTTGCTCAAAAATGGCATGCCGTCGCTGCCTGCAATCGGTGGCAATACCCCATTGCACGTTTTATTTTTTTGTATAGAAGCGTACATTTTTGTTGTTTATTTTCGGTTTTGCATTCCTTTAGAAGTCTTATAAAATTAAAAAGAGCCATTAGTTAAAAATATTTGCCATTATTGTAGGGCTTTGAAAATAACTCTGTTTTCTAAGACTATTAGAATAAGTTTTTTTTTATTTTTAAGAGTATTTCAGAAGTTTATCCAGTTTTATTATTTTTTTGTAGTGCCTTAATAAACATTTAAAAATAATAATAAAAAAACTTAATAAAAAAAAGAGTTTTATTTGAAAAAAACACGCCAAGAAAATATATGAGTCCAGTGGACTCATGGAAGCTGTTTATGTTAGCAAATTTCACCTAGTGAATTGAGGGTTAAGGATTAATCTATCTATAGTAATTATTAGTTTAATTTGGTTTTGTATTATTTTGTCGCAAAATGTACCGAAAAACTGCTTATTTTTGTCAGATTCGTAAACGCGTCCTTAAGAACATCGTTTTGGTTAGGCTTCCATTATCAAGCAATTTTAAACTTCATTCAATTGACATACAGTTCAAATTATTTTGTACTTTTCAAAGACCTAAGGGAGAGTCTGTTCTGCCAACTTTTAGAAAAAATAAAAACATTTCTAATGTTGGCCCCTCCGATGTAATCATTTAATATTAGATTTAATTTTTTAGTTTTAATTATTTATTATTATTTCTTATTTTTTTTTAAACCTTATTTTTGTATATTTTAATTTTAAGCTAATACATTAATAAATTATTTCTTTCTTTCTTCGATTTCTTGTCAATGGTTAAGACTTAAGCATAGACAACCTCTTGATGTTGATTTGTTGTTTGAAATTTGAATTCAAAATGGCGTTTTATTAATTGTTTTGGTGGAAGATAAACAAAATCTGTTCTTCGTATATCGTAGATTTTCTTACTTATTTACTCAGTTAATGTACAGTACATTGAATTTTTTAATTTGTTATATTTCTGCCAAAAGTGAAAGAAGAAGAAAAAGTGTTATGTGTAAACAATGTTAAAATCTTTGTGTAGATAATAATTGATAATAATTATTAATGTGATTTGTGACTAAGTATTTGCAATATATACCCAATGACTGTTCTATTAAAGGAAGATATAAAAAATAATAATTTTTACGAGAAAACTTCTCTATTACGTCATGTTCTGGCTGTAGAATCAATTGGAGAGGAGATAATATTATTATTGTTTTGTCCAAAGAAAACAACAACTTCTTACAATTCCAATATGGCGATCCGAACGGCAACGATATATTGGAAATTTAGAATGAGATTTTAAAATAGAAATCCCGCAAAATATTTCAAGGAAAAGTATAAAATGTGAATCTAGTTGTATTCACATAATATTTAAGCCGAATTAAGTCCTACATGCCTAAATAAAGATATTCAGTAAAATTCAAAATTCAAATGGAATTATCCATTTTTGCTGATAATAGTGAGTTTTAATATTATATAAAAATGTTAGATATAGGTAATTATTATTATATTATAATAAACTTATTGATCTACATTGTTGGTGTTTTATTTTTAATTTCCTATAAATTTGAATAAGGATGAGAATTAGTAGTGATGTTACCCAGCATCGAAAATTTTATCGATATCGATATGAAGTTTTATCGATAATATGTACTCAAAGAGACATCACTAGCAACTTCAACTTTTAAATGTTGGCAGCAATGTGGATCATTTTTGACGTGAACTTTTCATAGGTTGGTATATAAGACTTAACCTAAGTAATACATGCATATGTGTGCGTGAGCTCGAAATCGAAGTACTGAGTGCCGTCTCTTCCTATACCTATTACTTGCTCTGTGAAGTTAACCCGTCTAGCGTCATACGCACAGATGTTATGCGTCCCAAGTATGTCGAGGTAGTTTACGAAATCTAGCTTTTTTATGACTACCGAGTTTGAAAATTTTATTTACCCTATTGTTCTATAATTATATGCCATGTATGATATATTTTTGGAAAGAGGAAGAAACTAGTTATAGCATAAAAATGTAATCATGACGATATATTTTTTCTATAAAATTATAAAAAAATTGATTTTCTTTTGTTTTAATTTTAATTGCTTACATACCTACTAACACTTACATGATAATGGTGAGTCATCAAATGATCATATTCACGTTTTCATATCACTACACGATTGCCAAATACATTCACTTATATTTTCACACATTTAACACAACGTATTTCACTATGAATAATACCTAACAAATATCCATTATTCACAAACAAGAAAAAAAGCGCCATTTTGCGTCTTCCGCACTGAAAAGTTGAGACACTTTTTCACTGAGTATTCTTCAAATATCCCTAAAACCAATATCATAAACGTATTCTACGTAAAATTTCCAGTAATATACGTCTCAATTATCACTCATCTAATTATTCCTCTCGGCATAATTCACAATCCAAATATTCGTTGAACAAGACGAACGTTACAAAGTACAAACCAGTGGGGGGACACTTAGAACAAGCTGTCCAGGGGGGTGAAACTTAGAGTATGGTACATTATACAAGGAAACTAGCGACATCTATTGACTGTTCGGCAGCACTATTTAATTAACTTTTTCCTCAGAAGATGGCAGAACGTAAAATTTTTATGCAAAAAGAATAGAATGGCTATAAAAATAACTAAAATCATTTTATTTAGAACAAAATTCAATTGCTTTTATAAATATATAATCTATTCGATGAAACGATTTTTAAGTGCTATATACAGCGGAAAATGAAACGTTTTCTCTCATAAGTGTCAGTACCAGTGTTGCCGTTCTAAGAACGTTGTCTCAATCTAGGGAATTTAGGGGAACGTTTGGGGGATAAACAAATTCAGGGTACGTCTAGCTACGTTTTGAAAATAGCAGAAAGTATCAAATCAGCCATACTGGTCGATTTGATACTGATTCTGAAAGAAACGATGTGCCCAACAATTTTTTTTTCGTTTTCGATTTTGTTAGTTTTGCTAGTGACTTTTAATTTTGGAAAAAGGCAACCCTGTCCAATGCGAGATATGACAGGTCACAGGATAATCCGTTTGTTTTCTGAAATTTGAATTATTCTTGATTTCTTGAGTTTGTTGTTAATTTTAAAATGGCTTCTAGGAGGAAGGTGTATTGTGTTTTTGGATGTAGTGAAATGGGTAAGTTTTCTCAAAATTATATTTTATTTATAATGAACTGATGCTACCAGTAGGTACGTATCCCTTATTGTTTGTTTCGGTCATGGCCGCAGAACATCTTTGTTTGCATATAACCATATATTATCACTATTTTACAAAAATTATAAAAATCTATACATATAATAAAATCGTAGGAAAGTCAAATTTTAAATATTTGAGTATTACATATTTAATTATAAGTATATTTATTATTTGAATATATTAGGTATATAAAAATAATTAAATATGGAGAACACAACGTTTATTGCGTATTTCTGTACTGTAAAGGTTGTTTTTTATGTATTTACAGGAGCAATTATGCATCGTTTCCCTCACCCTTCAAGACGACGAGTTGTTTGCTATCGGGATGTCAATTGTTGGTGAATGACTAAAAGATCTTGAGCCTGACATGATCTAAAGAAACAAGAGAGACTGTGATTACCATTTCAAGCCTGAGCACAAAGTTTCAGGTCACCGATTACTCCATTTATCTGTTCCATCAATCTACTAGTGGTGAGTTTGAATATTACCTATAGTTAGTACTTTATTTATCAAATTAAAATTAATCATTATCTTAGGTAGGATTATTATATATAATATACAGGATTTATACCACACTATTTTTAGTTAGGGAACTGGTACTTATTTCTACTGGTAAAACACTACTAAGCTTTTAGTAACAGAGTCCTCAGTGGTAGACTAACTAGCTTGATGAGCCAGTCAATGCTCTACCACTATTCTTTAGTTTCTTCAACCAGTTTTCATTCCAAAAAAGCTCAACTGCAAGCTTATTGTAAAAAAATAAATAAAATGATACATTCTGTAATTTTATCTTTCGTAATTTTTGACTTTGCTACTAATAATATTTACAGGTATATTTCATTCTGCGAGTATAGCAGTTTACATGGAACATAACTATTCTCCGCCAAGGATGTGGCCTTATGAGACAAGGGCAAATGAAGATAATGATGTCCCCATTAAATCAGCAAATTTTAGATAAAGGTATAATAATTACTATTTTTTTTACTGCTCTTTTCACCTAAATGGGCAGAAGCAATTATGTAACATATCAAAATATAAGATACTTAAAATCTCATTCAAAATATCTGGTGAGTGATAAGTTGGTCCTAAGATACATCCAATTTGGGGGGTTATATGTTCAACATTTGTATTAATCTACATTTACTGTGCTGGGTGGGTTTATTCTGAAGTAACTCTGTAACTTGGTATTATAAAGTAAAGCAGAAATTTAGACACAACATCACTTGTCTCTCAAATGTACTGATTTCATTTGTAAAAAAATATCTTTAATAAAGTTTTTATTTTCTTTATAGGTCGCACAAAACATTGTGATGAATACTTAGTAAAAAAATATAAAGTCCCAAATTGAACAGAAAAATTGAAGTTAAAGAAAAGTATGGCTAAAGAGAGAAGTTTTAAATTGCCAATGCCGAAAATTAGTTGCTGGTCAGGCATTTCATAAAGTCACAGCAAAAATGTCAGAAGCTGGAATTTTTTTTACTGGAATACAATTTAAACAAGCTCTGAAAATACCTAAAGGAAGACGTTATACCGCTGAAGAAAAAGTGTTGGCCTTGACTTTGTTATTTTATTTGTTATGTTTGTGTTATTATACTGCTTAACCAAATACATATATAATATATAAATAATCTTAAGCTACTAGAATGCTAGTTATATAGTGTGGAAAAAAATGAATAAACTCCCAATTAATTTAAAAGCGTTTTTCTTTACCTGGCCCAATTATCTTTAGATTTTCAAATGTGTCAAGTGATTTGTTTTGTTGTTATCTTTTTTATCACCTGGAAATGTTTAGCTTTAAGTCCAGCCACCAATTTATTACGCAACTAGATTTTTTTATATGCATTGTGTAATTGTGTAATTGTGCTACCTGATTTGGCTCCACTTTTCGGCTTCATTTTATTTTATTTTACTCTTTCATTTGTTGTCATTGTACTTGTATTGTTTTGTTTCACGTTGTGTTGTTTTAATTTTAATTATTGTATTCTGTGTCTATTATTGTGGAGTCAAATAAATGATCTTTCTTTCTTTCTTCTTTCTAATTTTGGGTTGGTTATATCACGCATACAATGATTGTACGCGGCATAACAGATCGACACAATAATACAGTTGTGATAAAGGTAACGCAATATAAATAATAAATTATTATCAGAATAGCAATAATACCTATAGGCACGTATATAGATATACGTATAGGTATCTATAGCACTTTTAATGCGCCCGCCATACGCTTGGGGCGCTAGTGTTCATGGGTTCTCGTTTTATCACGCAAGATGCCTCTCTTTTCCTTATACATAGTTAAACCACAGACTAATAATAATATAAAACTCTTTGGTCAAATCATCCACTTAATTGAAAATAGCACTCTCTAACGACACCATCCGAAATTACTAAGCAATTTATATTTACTCAAGTATCCTGCAGATGGCAGTATGACAAATTTGATTAAAATGCCGAAAAGAATTCAGGAATATGATATTTGAATTTTGATTTTTCTTATATTATACAAAATAATTTTATCATGATTTTATTTTTATGTGAATTTAAGCGATATAACAAAAAAATCAAGCTAGGTATTTAATGATGATGATTAATAAATAATTTAACTGGCAACATTCACTTCTAATTTTAACTCATTTTAAGCCTATGCGCTCTGTGGCCAATGAATAAGGAATCACATGGAAGTGACATACCTACAAAAAAAGTGTGGCCGGCGCCATATTGCATGTAACAAAACATGGCGGTGTTTAGTGCCGAGAATATATCGATAAACATTATTATGTTTATCGATATAAAAATAATATTAATATATTTTTTTTGAAGTTATACTTCTTTTGGCGCGTAACTTGTAACGCGTGTACATAAACACACACTCTTTTTTATTTATTTTAACTTTATTGTACAAAACATAGAAGTAAAATTACAAATGGAAAAAATGACAATGCCAATTAATAAAATTAAGTATGACGATGGCTGCTCGTGACGGTAACACCTATACAGGGTTACTTGTAAAACACCAGCAACCTCGCCGGACAAGATAGCTAACCCTGTATAATTTGATAAATCCAGTTCAATTTTGACTTCGATATAAGGATTACGGTAGACTTACAATTTGGTAATTTCAGTTTTGAGGAATGTAATATAATGAAACAACATAATATATACTAATATAGGTATATAATAGTATTTTATTACGATGAACAACACAATATACAGTAATTGTATTTATTTATTTATAAATAATAGACAAAAAAAACAATAATATATAATAATAGAGAAAATTATAGAGCTAAACTATTTTGTGTAGCCTGGAATGCACTCAGATACACTCTGTTCATTTTTGAGTTCGGGATTTGAGGCTCAACTGGTACCTGGAAATGAAATGTCACAGTTTACATTAACTAGCATTGTTCACTTTACATTTAAACTAAAATGCAATACATTTTAATTAAAAGGGCAATGCTGATGGTTTGAAATTAATATCAACATTAGGGCTTACAATAGCGGAACTTGAATTTATATTTTTGGTTTTATGGCATTGAAATGCTTTATAAATATAAATTTATAAAGAATAGAAAAATAACTTAAAACACCCCATGTATTTAAAGTAAATTGCACTTTCCCTCAGTCAATAACATTTCAACAACCAAATATCACCCAAGTTTGTACTCAAAAAATCATATAAAACCATCTCAGTTTGTTCACAGGCCTCCTTCAAAATAGGAGAAACGTTAGATTATAAATGACAGCCCTAAATCTAAATAAAAAGACCAAAAGTAAATTGGAAGACATCACGTGTCTACAGATAAAAACCTCACCCTGTGTGAATGCAGCGGCAGACATACTGGTATAGCATCATCGTGCAGACTAATCACATCCATTGTTCTAGTGAAAGCACTTTCGGGGAAATGTAGGGAACATACTATGATATTATATCCTTTACATTTGGCTTGATATTTTCATTTTCAATTGCTTCTAACCATTCTCCTTTTCTATTTTCACTTCTTGGTAACCTTCAAAAAATGAATTTTTAGGTTATTATAATTTTAGTCCTGACCTGACTTATTTATAAATACATTTTTAAAGTACCTACTATAAAAGCGATTAATCTTACTTAAGTTAAAATTCATATTAGGTAAATTTAAGTGTTTTATTTTTCCTTCTGCTGCTCTTGGCAAAATTAATTTGTTATTTTGGAAGTGTATTCACCAAAGCAACTATTCTTAAGATTAATGACACAGCCTTGGGAGACGCACGTCTTCATCGAACATTTTGCTGATGTCGATATTATAAGTCATCACTAGCACCCAAATTCATTATTTTACTAGAACGAAAATATACAAAATAAAGCTATATTTGGTAACAATTTTACACTGAACATAGTCTGTGAATACTCCTCAATTCAATATACATGAAAATAAGTAAATCAGCAAAGTAATAACTAATATTTCAGTCAAAACGTATACATACCGGTGCAAAGACAAACTTTTCTAGTTTTCATTCTTTCCGGAGCCACATCCCACAATACTGCGCTTTGGTATTATGCCACTATTTGTCCTTGACCACTCTATATGTTTTAGACACAAATGTTTGTCACAATCACAAAAATATTCAATATTTTTCAATGTTTACTACGGAGCAATGACAGAGCATGTACATCATAATAACGAGAACATAAAATGGCGCCCGGCCACAGTAGGTATTTGAGCTAACTTCAAATGTCAAACGGTATAGAATTAGCACTGACTGACGTATAGTCATATATTTTCTAAGAGCAATTAACCTATAGAGTACTTGTATCGAGCGTATACAATTTACATATATTTGTTTCTCTCTATCTAAAGAAAACGTCGTATGAAAGAATGAGACAGCTATAGACAACAAGCTACGTTTCAACATAGTCATGGCACCATTTTTACTATAGGTACGTATTTAGATAGATAGAAGGTGATAGTGATGGGATGTGCTTCAATCGATAAAATCGTGAATGTATTTTGCATTTACGGTTTCGTGAAATAATAAATAATAAAAAAACAAAACTTATAATTAATTTCAGTTGAATACATTATTTGTTTAATCCTACGTATATAATAAATGCGAAATTATGTGAGAAGGGATGTTACTCTTTCACTGCGGAACCGATTACAATGAAATTTTGTACATACACACATAGGTTAGGTTTTATCCCGGAAATCCCACGTGACCGGGAACTGTGCAGGATTTTCTTTAAAAACGCGGGCGGAAAGTTAGTACATTATAAAAGAAATTTTAAAACTTGAAATGTAATTTAAAATAAAGAAGGAAATGATGATAAAGTTAAAGGAGTGAGGAGAAAGGCACAGTCAGCATGAAGGAATCATGCAGCATTTTAACAAGTTAATAAAAGGACAGTCTTAATGAAAACATTTTCCTAACATCCTACTAATAAATCGAAAGTTTGTGAGGATGGATGTTTGTTACTCTTTCACGCGAATACTACTAAACCGATTACAATGAAATTTGGAAAAATTACTTTTGATCCCGTAAATCCAACAGGAATGGGAACTATGCGGGTTTTTCTTTGAAAACGCATGTATATTAAGTATGTATTTCAATAGTAGTTTCTCATCTATGAGAACTGTCATTTAATCAACCGTTTAATTTTCACATAGTTACACATTTAAAGTAGGTAACTTATGTGTAAAAAATTTCAAAATAAAAATTCACTCTCTTTAATCAAATGTATTTATTATCTACAGGAACAAAAAAAAACGTAAGCGTAAGATTGCACAATTCTTCTAGAGTATCCATCTTGATAACAAGTAGGCTCGAAATGCAGTGAACACAATATTGCAAATTGTGGCGGCGTCCAATCAACTCATGTCTCACGTTTTATACCCATTTTTTATTTAGCTCTGGAAATCTAAAACAAAATGAATTTATTAATAATCTGAAAGAGAAATTAATAAACAACAAACGAAAACTAAAACACATAGTGCAAATAAAACAACCACGTGGTATGTTTTATTTTCCTGCGGTAAAAAATTTACATCTATTATTTGCAACAACAACTACATATAAATCTGATATAAGAAACAAAATAAATAAATCAACGTTAATATGAAATAGATTTTTTGTCATAAATCGATAATATACGCTAGATGTGTTACAACACTACGGTGGTAAACAAAATGCCAAACGTGATATTATTGTGACGTTTTTTAAAAATTATTTCATTATTTTATATTCCACAACCCCATAAAGTGGGTAAATGTTACAGTTACAACATAAAATTACAAAAAAGCGCTTGATAAAACCTTCAAATAGGTTTGAAACATAAATATTTATCAATTTGCTGAAAATCACTTACCGATGGAAAGATATTTTTACATTGTTTTTATCCAAAACTCCCATTCGACTAGTGATAGCCGGTTGCTAAACATACAATAGTTATTTTAGCACACTGACAAATAAAAAGAAACACTGTACACTTTATATTTTCTAAATATTTCGTTAAAAACACTTGACGCACTGAGCCCACCAGCTGGTTGGAAAACAAACTGACTGCCGGCGCGCTACGTTTGAAGACAGTGCAGATACTCTATCGCTATCTCAATCTGGCTTATGCTGTTATTGACTAAGAGTAAGTAGATTAGAAAATATGTATTTTGTTCTGTCTTAATATAAGAACTCTATAGGTTAATTGCTCTTAGTATATTTTCACTTAGCAGAATATTCATTAGTTAGAAAGAGACAGTATTCGTTTTATTATTTCGGTATCGAAATGCATGATATTTGTATAATCAGTTGTTTGTATAGAACATTATGCCCTGTCCATAGGATTCCTTAGTCATTGTCTGTGGCCAATGAATAAGGAATCACATGGAAGTGACATACCTACAAAAAAAGTGTGGCCGGCGCCATATTGCATGTAACAAAACATGGCGGTGTTTAGTGCCGAGAATATATCGATAAACATTATTATGTTTATCGATATAAAAATAATATTAATATATTTTTTTTGAAGTTATACTTCTTTTGGCGCGTAACTTGTAACGCGTGTACATAAACACACACTCTTTTTTATTTATTTTAACTTTATTGTACAAAACATAGAAGTAAAATTACAAATGGAAAAAATGACAATGCCAATTAATAAAATTAAGTATGACGATGGCTGCTCGTGACGGTAACACCTATACAGGGTTACTTGTAAAACACCAGCAACCTCGCCGGACAAGATAGCTAACCCTGTATAATTTGATAAATCCAGTTCAATTTTGACTTCGATATAAGGATTACGGTAGACTTACAATTTGGTAATTTCAGTTTTGAGGAATGTAATATAATGAAACAACATAATATATACTAATATAGGTATATAATAGTATTTTATTACGATGAACAACACAATATACAGTAATTGTATTTATTTATTTATAAATAATAGACAAAAAAAACAATAATATATAATAATAGAGAAAATTATAGAGCTAAACTATTTTGTGTAGCCTGGAATGCACTCAGATACACTCTGTTCATTTTTGAGTTCGGGATTTGAGGCTCAACTGGTACCTGGAAATGAAATGTCACAGTTTACATTAACTAGCATTGTTCACTTTACATTTAAACTAAAATGCAATACATTTTAATTAAAAGGGCAATGCTGATGGTTTGAAATTAATATCAACATTAGGGCTTACAATAGCGGAACTTGAATTTATATTTTTGGTTTTATGGCATTGAAATGCTTTATAAATATAAATTTATAAAGAATAGAAAAATAACTTAAAACACCCCATGTATTTAAAGTAAATTGCACTTTCCCTCAGTCAATAACATTTCAACAACCAAATATCACCCAAGTTTGTACTCAAAAAATCATATAAAACCATCTCAGTTTGTTCACAGGCCTCCTTCAAAATAGGAGAAACGTTAGATTATAAATGACAGCCCTAAATCTAAATAAAAAGACCAAAAGTAAATTGGAAGACATCACGTGTCTACAGATAAAAACCTCACCCTGTGTGAATGCAGCGGCAGACATACTGGTATAGCATCATCGTGCAGACTAATCACATCCATTGTTCTAGTGAAAGCACTTTCGGGGAAATGTAGGGAACATACTATGATATTATATCCTTTACATTTGGCTTGATATTTTCATTTTCAATTGCTTCTAACCATTCTCCTTTTCTATTTTCACTTCTTGGTAACCTTCAAAAAATGAATTTTTAGGTTATTATAATTTTAGTCCTGACCTGACTTATTTATAAATACATTTTTAAAGTACCTACTATAAAAGCGATTAATCTTACTTAAGTTAAAATTCATATTAGGTAAATTTAAGTGTTTTATTTTTCCTTCTGCTGCTCTTGGCAAAATTAATTTGTTATTTTGGAAGTGTATTCACCAAAGCAACTATTCTTAAGATTAATGACACAGCCTTGGGAGACGCACGTCTTCATCGAACATTTTGCTGATGTCGATATTATAAGTCATCACTAGCACCCAAATTCATTATTTTACTAGAACGAAAATATACAAAATAAAGCTATATTTGGTAACAATTTTACACTGAACATAGTCTGTGAATACTCCTCAATTCAATATACATGAAAATAAGTAAATCAGCAAAGTAATAACTAATATTTCAGTCAAAACGTATACATACCGGTGCAAAGACAAACTTTTCTAGTTTTCATTCTTTCCGGAGCCACATCCCACAATACTGCGCTTTGGTATTATGCCACTATTTGTCCTTGACCACTCTATATGTTTTAGACACAAATGTTTGTCACAATCACAAAAATATTCAATATTTTTCAATGTTTACTACGGAGCAATGACAGAGCATGTACATCATAATAACGAGAACATAAAATGGCGCCCGGCCACAGTAGGTATTTGAGCTAACTTCAAATGTCAAACGGTATAGAATTAGCACTGACTGACGTATAGTCATATATTTTCACTTAGCAGAATATTCATTAGTTAGAAAGAGACAGTATTCGTTTTATTATTTCGGTATCGAAATGCATGATATTTGTATAATCAGTTGTTTGTATAGAACATTATGCCCTGTCCATAGGATTCCTTAGTCATTGTCTGTGGCCTATGCTGACAATTGACAACACAAAAATTCACAAAATGGCGATTGCTTTCAACCGGCGCGTGCGCTTGTTTGTTTAGCTGTCGTTTATTTTGTGTTTTCTTCGCTAAATACATTGCTGATCTGCGTTGAGTTGAACTCCGGTTCCTCCGCCGATTAGTGTGTGGTATTTACGAAGTATTTGCGTTGAGTGCAACTTCGGTTCCTCCGCTGTCACGAGTGTGATATTTACGGACACTAAAGTGTGAGAATTGTGGTTATCAAATCAATATGCCTAAACGGTGCGCTTTGGGGTGTAAAATTCCACCAGGTAAGTGTGAAAATGAATCCTATTCGTGCATTTTACCCTTTATTAATCCCCAGTTTCATTAGGGTCGCTATCCAGTCTAACCAGATGCGGCTGAATATTGTATTTTCCACGGAGTGACTCCACAACCCAAAAGGACAACGAAATTTTAAAAGTAGACCAGTTTGTCAGGAAATTTTGACTTAACGATTCTCATTGGTATTCATAAACCATTCAGATGAGTTCTAGTAATGTTGGTATATAAATTAACTCTGCTACAAGTATCCTCAAGTAAAAATGCCACTGTATTTGATGGAAAATCTCGAAATGAACTCTAAGTAAAACTATAAGTAAAACAAATAGCCGATATAGGTCTGTAAGAAATAGCAACATGGCTTGATCAATACCTCCATTACTCTGATCATCAAAAAGAAACCACATCTATTTTACGAAACATAATAACGCTCCACCTCCAGCAGAATTTTATAAGATACCTAACACAATTAGCAGTTTTTATAATTTTTTTTATTTTAATATTCCAGGTCTCTCATACCACCAATTTCCACATATGGAAAGAAATCCTGAGCGTTTCAAGGCCTGGGTTCATATTGTTGGTGGCAAATTGGAAACACCATCAGACTATGAATATTATAAGAAGAAGGTCATCTGTGATATTCATTTCCGTGATTGTGATAAGAATCGGAATAATCGATTAAATTATATGGCTATTCCTACACTACATCTTCACGGTAAGTGAAAGCTGCGTTAATAACTCCCTTTAATTTGCTCCACATCTGCTACTGCAACTATGTGTCGAGTTTTGTGTAAGGCAAGTTTATTCCCCATGGTTTTTTTTATTGCCCTTGGTGGATGGTAAGTGGTGACCACCTTGAGGTATAAGTTCTTCAGTATCACATGCTATTAATTTCACTGGCTGCTTTACCCTACATATCATAGTTGCATAGTGGATAATGTTAGGGTACCCATCCTGATGTAACCACATATATAATTTAAATTTTTCACTGTTGCAGGTGATTTATCTTCAACACAAGTGGTTACTGTGCCTGCTCCCGATTTAGATCATTCATTAACACAGGTGACACTGCCACTTCCAGAAGCTTCAACTGAAACAGTTACAGGTACACTTCTAAGACTACTTTTATTTTCACATTGTGAAAGCTATCTCTATGAACAATGCAAAACAAACTTAATTTTGCGGTTCAACTCCTAGAAACAGCTACTGTACCAACCGCAAATAATGAGTTTGTCGCCCTTTTTTCGAATTCCATGCGAACGAAGTCACGGGCTCCGATAGTTTGATATAAATTTGGATATAATTGACCATTTATCATATTATAACTTGACATTATTTTATTTGTTATTCAACATTATTGTAAATAATGGCATGTTGTTGTTTCAGGTTCCATCTCTCAAAACGCAATAATAGCAGAACATTCGTACTGTATACAGTCAGACAAAGCAGTTTTGAAGAATAAAAGTGAGTATATCAGTGGGATAAAGGAGTGCAATGATGGCCGTAGCCACTATGATAATAAAATAACTTCATAGCATAAATTTCTCACTGTTGGGTAGGGGCTCCCTATATTTGGACGGAAATTGGCCTATTATACTACACTGGCTACACATGTTGGCATAGGCTTTGGTTTCAAAGTTTCCTTATCTTGCAGTGATGATATTTGCCTTTTTTTTTTATTTACGACATCCTCCGGTTGGAATAGTGCAGTAATGCTGTGTTTTCTTAATATGAACTTACTTATTAAGTAAGTTTATATTATGTGGGTAGTGAATCCTATAGTAGTGCATCAAGCATGTATGCAAAGGCTGATGAATGTGGAGGTAGCAAGGGAAATATGTCAAGATTGTAGCAAGTGGCACTCTTTGTTCTCTGCCTATCTCAATGGGATGGTGGCTTTAGTTTATGTATGTGTGTATCCTATAAGGTTTCAGATTTTGCCCCACTGTCACAGTAAACCAAATCATTTAAATATTCTGCGATAGCATTAAGAGCGCTTACTGTGTAACAAATTTCAAAGTTTCCTACTATGTATTATTAAAAGTTTTGTATATCAACTTGCAAATTTGTGCAACACATGCATGTAATAAAGAAATTTAATATAATAATATCTTCGGACAACTCACACACGGCCATCTGATCCCAAAGTAAGCAAGCATCAAGAAGAGCTTGTGTTATGGTGATCAGACAGCTAATAAGAATACTTATATATTTCAAAATACATACATAAATTAGATAAATAACACCCAGACACAGAACAAATGATCATGCTCATCACACAAAGATTTGTCCTGGGTGGGAATCGAACCCACGACCTCCAGTTTAGCAGTCAGGGTCACTGACCACTAGACCAACAGACCAGTCAAATAAACGGCGAACCTCAACTCAAGGCCAGACTGAAAATCAGCGCTGTAGTACTCTAGAGTCAACAGCATAGCTGAGTCTGGGCCTTTTGCCACAAAAATATATTCTTTTTTTATTTTTATTTTTTTCTTTTCAATTTTGTTATTAGGTTAAGTAGATTTAAGTTTTTCAAATTATTGTGGCAATAAATACATTCATTTCATTTCATTTCATTTCAAATAAATCAAATATTGGGGTACAGAGTGGTATTCCAGTTGATTAACATATAAATGTTTTATTTCAGAAACCAAATATACGGAGTCTGCGCCACCTCTCATACGGGAGCAGCTGCAAACAAGCAGAAGAAAATTGAAAAACCTGCAGACAGAACTCCAACGACTACGCAAAAGGAGCCACAACTTCAAAACAAGACTTGCTAGCGCTTCGAAAATGATCATGGACCGAGCTCTAGAAAAAGTGACAGCAAATATGACACTTGCTGCCAAAATTTTTACTAAAATGCAAAGTAGGGAAAGCTACAAAAAATCGAAAGGGAGAAGATTTACATTGAAGGAGAAAGTATTATCACTTTCAATGTATAAAAGAAGCCCTAAGTGCTATACATTGCTAGCTTCATATTTTTGTTTACCCTCGGCAAAAGCCTTGAAAAGATTACTGGCAAAAGTGGAGATAGAAAGTGGAATGAACAAAGCAGTATTTTTAAAAATGAAGGAAACAGTGAAAGCCTTGTCTCCCCAAGATCGACTATGCTGTCTAATATTCGACGAGATGTCGATAACACCCCAAATCCAATACGACGCGGCTAAAGACAAACTAAAAGGTTTTGCTTGGGGCAGCAAAACCTTTGCTGATCATGTCCTAGTATACATGGTCAAGGGTATTAGAAAAAATTTTAAACAGCCAGTGGCATATTACTTTACCAGTTGTTTAAAGAAAAGTAATTTAAAGGAAATAACCCTGAATATTATCAGGTATGTTCAGAGGACAGGTTTAAAAGTTTTGTGTACAGTTTGTGACCAAAGCGCCACAAATGTAGCTGCAATCAATGAAATGATTGAAGAAACAAAAAGAAAATACTTTCAGCAAAACAAAGAGTGGCGACACAGTATAATAGAATAAATAAATAAATAAATATTATAGGACAGTATTACACAAATCGACCTAGTCCCACAGTAAGCTCAATTAAGGCTTGTGTTGTGGGTACTAGGCGACGATAAATATAATATTTAATTTAATAAATACATATATAGATAATAACACCCAGACCCAAGAACAAATAATTGAGTTCATCACACAAGATTTTGAGGAACAAGTGGAGAAAATCATTAAATGGCAATATTATCAACAAGTTTACGAAGCGGATCAAAGTTACGGCGAATTGAAACTCCTTCAAAAATTGACAGACGAGCATGTATACACAGAGAAAATGAAGAAAATGAAGGTGAAAACAGCTGCGCAAATCTTCAGCCACAGCGTCGCTGTGGCAGCCGAACACCTCACGGGAAGAGGCGTGTGTCCGGTGGAATGTCGACAAATTATAAAATTCACGAAAATTATGGACAATCTTTTTGACTCGTTAAATGCAAGTACATTTTATCCCAACAATGGCAAAATATATAAAAGTTGTGTTAGAAAGAATTCACCTCATCATCAATTATGGACAGAAGCCTTGCAAATTCTTAAATCTATAAAATTTCTAAAAAGTAAAAAAGATAATAAAGATCAAATCTACTATATTGATTGTACAGTACCATCAATAAGTAATTTTATCCGTACCATTGAAGGTATACAATATTTGTGGAAAATACTATCCGAAAAATATGCATTTGATGCCATGCTTACACGGAATTTTAATCAGGACCCATTAGAAAACTTCTTTGGGAACATAAGAAGTTATGGTGTACGCAATACGGCACCCAATACTATTCACTTTGAGGGTGCCTATAAATCATTACTTTTAAATAATTTTAACACACCTCACTCGGTCAATAGTAATTGCGAAAATGATGACAATAATGTGTTGCATTCATTAGACTTCTTTTTAAAAGAACAATCTAATGTTCCCAATGATGAGGCACTACTTTTTCAGTCTGCGAGTAATGAGGGTGAAGAAATTGTAGTGCCTCAAATAAATATTGACTGTGATCCAAAAGATGTGGGACAGGCAAATTATGTATGTGGATGGGTCCTCAGTAAATGTTTGAAAAATATAAGCAAAGATTGTAAGATCTGTAAAAAAGACATGGTCGGTGATAAAAATACAGCTTCAAATGCATACATTAGATGTAAGGAATACAAAATAAGTAGCCACTGTCTTGTGTATCCTTCAAAAGGTATGGAAAAAGGTTTCATTCAATTGCAAGAAATAGTAACGGGTATTCTCAAAGAAAATGTTCCAAAAAGCAAAATAAAGGATAAAATTTACATGCTTGCTGATATATTGGTAGAATACCCGTTTACTTGTAATTATCATCAAGATCAATTAAAAAAATATTTTAATAACACAGTAGCTAATGTTTTAATATATAGTTGGTGCCGTACAATCAATAGGATATTATCAGGCAAAATCAAATATGATGGTGAGGATGAAATCAAACTGGCAGCACAAGCATATTATGTGAAGCATACTAAATTTAATAAATGTAATAAATAAAATATCGAACTTGTTTTTTTTCATCACCTAAAATTATTTCTTGCTAAGAATGGCTACTGTTTTAATATCTAGCTGAACCTTTACACCAGTAGCAAAGATTAAGCTAGATATTTAACAGTAGATACTACAAAGTAAAGAGGTTTCGTATATTAAACAACATACGAAACCTCTCTATTTGTAGTATTTACTGTTAAATATCTGGCATAACCATTGCTGCTGGTGTAAAGGTTCAGCTAGATATTTAAACAGTAGCAGCTGTTTGAATAAAATAAACTACCTTAGCTATACAATATACATATCTATATAGATACATTATTTTTGGATGGCATTAACAGATGGCACTAGTGATTGACTTGACATTAAAGGTCGGCATAAAAAAGAACCAAGACGGCTCTCTATTTCCAATATATATTACTATACTCTATGGTACAAACTATGGCCGATGACGCAACTCAATCAATGATTCACTTTTTTTTTTTTTGTGGTTTTAGTCTGTATTTCCTGTCTCGGAGTCGTGTCGATTTGAATTATAAATGTTTAAGGCATAGAGAAATATTTTTTATACTGGAAACATTCACTTGTACGTCTCTACTGATGACCTTCAATGTCACGGGCCGCGTTACGCACTGCGTTTGTCAGCGCAGGACGCTCTCAGTACAATTTGAGTTACGCTACAACCGCTGTGCGCAGAGGCGGCTCGTGACAAAATTTTATGGGTGTTCACTTGAAATAAAACACTGAAAATACATGATGTTAAAGCAGTACAATTTAATTAAAAAATTACTTATAAAGGAAATGCATACGTCTTTCTTTTTGGTGTGCAAAAATATCTATAACTTGACACAATCTATTAACCTTCGTAAAATATGTCTGTTTTCATCGACACGGTCATTGAACTCGCGTATTGACTTTCGGTACGCGGAATCTAATGCTTTACGAATGTCTTGTCGTTCGATAGACGCCAATTGCAGTTCATTCAACAAATGGTACCTACCGAGATTGTGAATGTTTTTTCATCTTGATTGAAAGATGAGCTAAGTCGTCAACGCCCGTTTCAGTCCAAGCACTCTCACCTCCGTCGGCCGCGCCCGCTTCAAATAAAAGACACGGAAAACAAAATATTTTGTTGCTTTCATGTTCATCACAACCACACAACCACGGTGTTTTCACATACCTATTGTTCGGATTTAAACACACGCGTATATGTTTTCGTTTTTGTCGTACATTTTTGCGTAAGGTCAAGTTCAGGTCGTGGCGGTCCCTTAGCTTTCAATTCAAGCCGAATTTGTAACGTTTTAACACACTTTTTAATGAACGCCACATTATAATTGTCCATTTTAACACTCACAAGTAATACTGATAACTACAGGCTATTTCAACAATCAACACGTATCTTATGATTTTAATTCGAAAATTCCCGATTATAGGTACATTCGCGCGCGTGCAAGTTGACTATAGTGTTTGTTTATATTATTTTGAGTGGCAACGTCGCGCAATCGCTGTCTTGTGTACGGGCGCGCGGTAAAAACGAACCGGCAACGTTTGCGGGAGCGGCGCTCCGAATTTTGCTATTTTTTCATAGAAAATCTTCTGTTTTACGCGCAGGGCTCTGACAAAACTATCTCTTTCACTCCTATTGGATTTCGTATTAGAAAATGTACTGAATATTTTTTCATTGGAGCGCAATCGTGAGCGCTCCGCTACGCGCGTTTTATAATACAGTATTATACCTACAGGTGTCAGGTGTATGGAATGATGGAATGATGGATATATTCATTGGTATTGCCAGTAGTTTTTTACGATTACGATTGATTTTAAATAGTAATAATTAATATTAATAATGAAATTAAGGAGTATGATTTTATTATAATTATTTATGGGAGTTCACTGCACCAGCGCTCCTTAGGGCGAGCCGCCTCTGGCTGTGCGTAGGACGCTACACGGGTTAAGAGGCTGATTCAAGAATGTTCTGCCATATTTTTCATTCTGTCAAACACAACGACAGTGCAGAGATAATTATTCCAAGCCCTGACACCGATATTTTTGTATTAGGCCTTTATTTCTGGCATAAACTTGAAAATATACTCGCCATCTTTGAATGCTCCCCCCCACTCCCCCATGCAACTATTTCACTGTACGAACTATTGAATCGTAAACAATGGACTATTGTTAATTATTTAAAATAATAATTTAAAAAATATATTCATGAGTTTTCAATCTATAGTGGTTTAAAGTTAACTCAAAAATGGACCATTTTCGTAAATTTTCTAAAAAATCTTAGAGAAAGTGTAAGAAATGTTATAGTATGCTATATATTCGTGATCTACTCAATAAGCTCTTTCATTTGATACCCCACGCGGCATGTTTTGGAAATGTTTATTTTTTTCTTTGTATGCCATATTTAATAACCGGGGTGCGGGGAAGGGGACCACAAAACTGGTTGGCAACATCTGTCTATAGGATGTCTGGGATCTATACAATATATATCAGAAGTCAGATTTAGGTCCGCTATTTATGCAAACGAACATCTCCTTGGAGCCTGCTCTATGAGCCAAAAAACTGTTATCGTTTGATAAAGCATTTACATTCTCTTGTTTATCGAATTTTTGATGGATCCGAATTAGGATTATAATGATAACTGCGTTAAAAACAACCGACTTTAAACTTGCACTTGCAACATTTACAAATGCAGACAAAAATGCTCATAAAATAAAAACTTACTGGGCCTATCCGAATAAAATTTTTATGGGACCAATTCGACACCATCCCGCATCGAACAAAAAAAGAATCACGTAAATCGGTTCAGAAACCTCGGAGTAATCGGTGTACATACATAAAAAAAAAAAAAAAAAAAAAAAAATTGGTTGTCTGTAAAGTCGGTTTACTGACGATAATTGAACGTGACAACGTCCGATTGTGCTTCTTTGTCGCTCGTTCCGCGCTCTCGTTTCCTCCTTTCGTCTCCTCCTTTTTTTTGAAGTCGGTTAAAAAAAAGGAGTAGTTTTCCTATTACGGTGGTAGTTATTTCCAGGTAACTCTGTATTAGGTTATATCTTCTCCTATTACGGCCCTATTCATAGAACATATTAAAATTACCAGCCCCCCTAGCCAAGTGGCATACGATTTATAGCGTTTCTCTTTCTACAAACGTTGACGCCTTATCGAATACGATAAACGACAGGTAGCCAAGTGGATTAGAACTTGGCGAACGCTTATTCTATTGGATCGTACGCTAATGTCTATGGCTTCGAATTCTAACGTCAGTCAGCGTACGTCAAACTGTCAACTGTCATTCAGTTTGACATTAGTAATGTTGAAAAATATTCTTGAAATATTCAAATTAAACTGCCGAATTCCGAAAACGGAAAAAGTCAAAAGTCAAAAAATTTTTGAAGTGAACTAAAAAATACAGGTTGTGCTTTAAATTATAAAAATACAAATAGAGGTAAGTTAATTTTGCATTTGCAATGAGGCATAAAAAGATATAATGTCTTCAAGGTTTAAATTTAATTTATTTATGTGTACTTATTTTTCTAGTTTAGAAATGGAGAGACTGCGCGCCAGCCAGGAGCAATTTTCTGCTCTTATAGAATTCATGGAAAGGTACTATTAAAAAAATACAGTTTTGATTCCAAACTTGCTTCAATATTTTTATAATAAACAATGAAATCATTAATACCAAGTGCTTCATTGGTGTGTGTTACCCATAGGTATGGTGACCTCTCTCGACCACAGCGGGGACCTCAGGGTCGACTAAAAGCCGACCAAATGTGGGCAAGGCTCACATTATTACTTAATTCAGTTGGTGGTGGGGTTCACAAATCACAAGAGAAGTGGAAGAAAGTAAGTTTGAACTTGCATCTTGTTAACCTAGCTGTATATTTCAAACTCTCAATTGTTTTGCTATTAACTTGCATCTTGTTAACCTAAGTGTACATTGCAAACTCTCAATTGTTTTGCTATTCACTTGCATCTTGTTAACCTAAGTGTATATTGCAAACTCTCAATTGTTTTGCTATTTACTTGCATCTTGTTAACCTAAGTGTATATTGCAAACTCTCAATTGTTTTGCTATTAACTTGCATGTTGTTAACCTAAGTGTATATTGCAAACTCTCAATTGTTTTGCTATTTACTTGCATCTTGTTAACATAGCTGTATATTTTAATATATTCATTTATTTTGCTATTGCCCTTTTCATGCACCGCTTTAACTCACAACATGTAAACCTAAAGGTCTGGGCAGATTGGAAGACTAAAACAAAAAAAAAGAAAATGTTGATTTCCAACCACACAAATGGTACTGGTGGTGGTCCAAGCAGCAGGCTGTCTCTAACAGTTTTGGAAGACCGAGTCTGTGCCATACTGGGAGAGACTGCTGTTCTTGGTCAAGCTGGCATACAAGAGCATGGCTTTAATGTTAGTACTATTATATTATAGCAACTTTACGTATCACACCAATTCCTCTGTAACTTGCATGGCCAATAATAGATATTTATTTTGAAAGAGATTACATATAAGCCTCTTTCAACTTGTGTAAAATGAATTGTATTAAATAAATAAAACAAATAAACAGCTTGAAAATCTATACTAATATAATAAAGCTGAAGAGTTTGTTTGTTTGATTGAACACGCTAATCTCGGGAAATACTGGTCCGATTTGAAAATTTCTTTCGATTTTAGATAGCCCACTTATCGAGGAAGGTTATAGGCTATATATCATCTCGCTAAGACCAACAGGAGCAGAGCACTGCAGGTAAAACTACGGAGCACAGCTAGTGTTTGAAAATGTAATTCCATCACAATATAATTAATAGATAGTTAATGTTGATGAGAACATTAAATATCTTTTAATTATATTTTATTCTTTATAAATCTATATCAATTATACAAAATACTTAGCTAACAATTCCTAATCGTAACATTTGTAAGTGTTAAGAGTATATGATAAAAGTTATAAATAACTAATATATTGATAAAAATAAATATTTTTCAGGCGCCACCAGTACCAAGGGAAGAACCCATTCCTGAAGATGTGGAAATTGAAATTCCTGTAGGCTTAGAGAATTTTAATTATAATAGTAAGTTTTATTAAACTCTATTTACTTATTAAATTAGCCTTCTTCTAGGAGCTGTTTTCAATCGTCATAATATAGTTTAATCGATAATAATTGAACATAATTCATTAAATGACTTGAATAAATTAGTCTTTGCTTGTATCCTAGAGAATATTATTCAACAGATGGAATGGATGAACATTTCTAATTTATAATATAAGTGGAAGTCAGAATTATATTTGCCTCCTTAACATTATTTTCATTACTCAACAGCAAGTGTTCCAACATTGCCAGCATCACCGCTACTGCTAGACCCACAGCCCTCACCACCACCACCACCAGTACGTCCGCCGCCCCCTCTACCGCGTTCTCCTCCGCGTCCCACTGGTCGACGGTCATCGGCGTCACCGCGATCTGCGACTGCCTCGCCGCGACATGGGATGCAGAGAGCTCGCAGGAATCGCGGCTTAACGCCATTTGACCGGGCCGCTACAGAATTTGTGGCGGTTGAACAACGACGCCTTGCACTGGAGGAGACGCGAGAGAAGCTTTCCCATGAGCGAGAAAGGGAAAGGGAAAAGCTTCTCCATGAACGTGAGAGGGAGCGTGAGGAACTTTTCCACCAAAGAGAAATGGAGCGACTGCGGCTGGAGTCGCTAAAGGTTGAGGCAAATCGCGAGCAAACTAGGGTGATGCAGCAAATAGCTGTTATCGGGCAAAGGTTGCTCGAGATATTGCCTCAAGGGCCCGCATCTTAATTTTTTTTTTCATAGGGTTTTAAGTGTATTATTTAGTGCCTTTCTTTTTATTTTTTTTAAGTGCTTGTTTTAGATTTTAATTTAATAGTTTAAGTACAGTATTTTCTGTCCTCAGTCTTTAGTTGTTTTACTTTTTACACGCTTTTTATTAGCTTCACCTGTATGTTTGAATGTTTGTTTGTAACCGACTTCTTTGGGCGCGATTTTGACCCACTTTAAACGGCCAGATTTCGTTCAAACTTTGTAGATTTATTGAGGACCGATGACAATACACTAATTTGATAAAATTATTCCATTTTTCAATTTGCAAAAAGCGTGTTTTTTAGTTTTTTTTAAACTATTATTATATATATCTTTAAATTTAATAGGATTTATATGTACTTAATTTATTTTAAGTGTTTGTTTTAGATTTTAATATTTTAATTTAATAGTTTAAGTACAGTATTTTCTGTCCTCTGTCTTTAGTTGTTTTACTTTTTAATCTTTAAATTTTATAGGATTTATATGTACTTAATTTGTTTTAAGTGTTTGTTTTAGTTTTAAGAATATTAAATAAAACATATATATACATAATAATAGTATATTTTATTACTTAATTAGTTAAGTAGTTTATACCACCATTAATTCAGTACACACTTTTTTAAATACTAACAAAAAATACAATAATAAAAATTACAAACTTAAAAATATAAAAAACAGGTTGAGGCTGCAACAATGATCAATTTTTTCACCTATGACCTGCACTAAAATATGAGCAGTTATCAGAAACTTTAAAAGGATTAATATATACTGTAACTAATGCAGTTTCATTATTTAAATCTGTGTAGGTAAACAAAATAATGTTTTAGGAGCGAAAAAATATTATACAAAACTACTTGGTCAGGCATACTAAATTAGGCTTAAAAGTAATACACATTAAAACTACACACAACACACTTTAAAAAATACAAAAATACAAAAATAACCTACTAAACTAATCTATTAACTAAATTATTTAGCATTATTCTGCCACTCATCAGCTCATCTTGGTTGCTGGAAATGGGTCCAACCCCCACACTCGGTTCATCACCATCCTCTTGTTGCTCAGCCATATTATTAGGGGGAGGTAATTTAGCATCCAGTGCAATATTGTGCAGAACACAACATGCAATAGTTACCTCACTGGCAACACGAGGATGGTAATGGAGTGTACGATGCTTCAGCAAGCATCTCCAACGAGCCTTCAATACACCAAAACATCGTTCAATACAATTGCGTGCCTGTAAATGGCGTGTAGTGTACACCTCTGCTCGAGAACCTGGTTCGGCATTTAAAATTGGTGTCATCAGCCACGCTCTCTGTGGGTATCCAGAATCACCTTAAACAAATAATGTAGTTAAAGAGCTTTATAAATTATAACTCCAATATTTTTATGATAAATATGTAGAAGTAGGTAGGAATTAAATGATTTACCTAATAGCCACGTCAATTCACCATTTTCGTGAAGTCCACGCATGTATGGTTCCACTTCACTGGATGACCATATGAAGGAATCATGCGTGGCTCCACCATATTTTGCATTGACATTGATAATCTTTAAATTATCATCACATATCTGAAAAAAAAAAATTAAGTTATAAAAAATATTCTATTTGCAGTTGCTTTGTTATTTTGTTTTAATGAAACATGATTAAAAACAATGCTTACTAACTAATAATACATATGCAAAGAAAAATAGCTTACCATTTGCACATTTAAGGAATGGTATCCTTTTCTGTTAAAATAATTCTGTTCATCAATGTGGGGTTTTACAATTGATATGTGAGTGCAATCTATGCATCCAATTACCCCTGGCAATTGAAATTTCCTTTGAAATCTGTAATTAGGTACATTCACATTTTATAATCAAAGACAATTACCTACATAATTATATTAAACATATTATAATACAATTGTTAAAAAGACTTTCAAATGAATTTGTCATAATATTTTGTAAACCTTTAAAACATTTAGAATTGAACAGAAACAAACATTTTGTGGTATAATAGAATTGTTTGTGACTACAATAGCAGCAACCTTCTTCAATGCAAAGGATTATGTTATTTATTAAAATTGTACAAAACATTGAAAGTTTTTTTTTTTTATGTCAGAGCAAGCAACTTAAGCATAAGAAATAAACACTTGCAACATAAGAAGTGTTGCAGGTGCTTTGCCGGCCTTTTATGGACAAATAAGCTCTTTTCTTGAAGGCCCCAATGTCGTAGTTGTACATTGAAAGTTATAAATAAATTAATAAAAACACTTACTCTTGTCGAATTCTTGTTCTTTCTTGGTGTGTTTGAGGGAAAACTATCCATTTTTTCACTATCCGAGGACTGTTGAGTGCCTCCACAACTTGCCTAATGCATCTACTTGTAGTGCGTTGTGGCAAATGTTGTGTGACACCCACAATTCTCTGATAGGATCCCGTTGCGAAGAAACTCAGAGCGCAAAGAACCTACGAATATAAGTAGAATTAGGATACGTAATATAGGTACTTAGTAGATATGCACAACACATGCCTTTCATTGGGCATTTAAAATATCGGACATCACTAATAATTATAAACAATCGCAGTGAAGAAACTGTGGATTACCTTTACTTCCAAAGGAATTTCTTTAGTCCCCCGTATGTTTGTTTCGTTACGTAGGCTGCAGCAAAGCTCGCTAAAAGTTTTTTTATTTAACCTAAAACGCTCCTGAAACAATTGTTCCGGCATTTCATTGATTGTCTCTAAACTCGGTCTGGACGCATTTCTTTTTTGGCGCCTGAGCCAAAGTTCTTCATCGTGCGCAGCTTTTAAAAGTCTCAAAGCGTGCATTTTATGAAAACTAAAATTTTATAATCACTAAACACAACACGAAACTTCGACAGCTGATTATAAAATCGCCATTTTGTTTCGATTTCTACAAGATGTTATAGCGTACGCTAGTTATCGAACGCCCATTGGCGTAGTCTCCTGTCAAAAGTGCCACTTGGCTAAGCATTTGTATGGCGCCTGTCGTATGACTTAGGTACCTAACGTTTCGTCACGTTTCGTCTAATAGAATAGAAAAACATTGCCACTTGGCTACCAATTTTCGTTTCGTTACGCTGGGTCACGTGACGTATCTCCAGCTTATGTCAATCTCATACATTCGTTTATCTATTCTATCAAACGCACTGACTAAGGAATCCTATGGACAGGGCATATTGTTCTATACAAACAACTGATTATACAAATATCATGCATTTCGATACCGAAATAATAAAACTAATACTGTCTCTTTCTAACTAATGAATATTCTGATATGTGAAAAAATATGACTATACGTCAGTCAGTGCTAATTCTATACCGCTTGACATTTGAAGTTAGCTCAAATACCTACTGTGGCCGGTCGCCATTTTATGTTCTCGTTAATACGATGTACATGCTCTGTCATTGCTCCGTAGTAAACATTGAAAAATATTGAATATTTTTGTGATTGTGACAAACATTTGTGTCTAAAACATATAGAGTGGTCAAGGACAAATAGTGGCATAATGCCAAAGCGCAGTATTGTGAGATGTGGCTCCGGAAAGAATGAAAACCAGAAAAGTTTGTCTTTGCACCGGTATGTATACGTTTTGACTGAAATATTAGTTATTTCTTTGCTGATTTAGTTATTTTCATGTATATTGAATTAAGGAGTATTCACAGACTATGTTCAGTGCAAAATTGTTACCAAATATAGCTTTATTTTGTATATTTTCGTTCTAGTAAAATAATGAATTTGGGTGCTAGTGATGGCTTATAATATCGACATCAGCAAAATGTTCGATGATGACGTGCGTCTCCCAAGGCTGTGTCATTAATCTTAAGAATAGTTGCTTTGGTGAATACACTTCCAAAATAACAAATTAATTTTGCCAAGAGCAGCAGAAGGAAAAATAAAACACTTAAATTTACCTAATATGAATTTTAACTTAAGTAAGATTAATCGCTTTTATAGTACCTACTTTAATTAAAAATGTATTTATAAATAAGTCAGGTCAGGACTAAAATTATAATAACCTAAATATTCATTTTTTGAAGGTTACCAAGAAGTGAAAATAGAAAAGGAGAATGGTTAGAAGCAATTGAAACTGAAAATATCAAGCCAAATGTAAAGGATATATCATAGTACATTTCCCAGAAAGTGCTTTCAATAGAACAATGGATGTGATTAGTCTGCACGATGATGCTACACCAGTATGTCTGCCGCTGCATTCACACAGGGTGAGGTTTTTATCTGTAGACACGTGATGTCTTCCAATTTACTTTTGGTCTTTTTATTTAGATTTAGGGCTGTCATTTATAATCTAACGTTTCTCCTATTTTGAAGGAGGCCTGTGAACAAACTGAGATGGTTTTATATGATTTTTTGAGTACAAACTTGGGTGATATTTGGTTGTTGAAATGTTATTGACTGAGGGAAAGTGCAATTTACTTTAAATACATGGGGTGTTTTAAGTTATTTTTCTATTCTTTATAAATTTATATATATAAAGCATTTGAATGCCATAAAACCAAAAATATAAATTCAAATTCCGCTATTGTAAGCCCTAATGTTGATATTAATTTCAAACCATCAGCATTGCCCTTTTAATTAAAATGTATTGCATTTTAGTTTAAATGTAAAGTGAACAATGCTAGTTAATGTAAACTGTGACATTTCATTTCCAGGTACCAGTTGAGCCTCAAATCCCGAACTCAAAAATGAACAGAGTGAATCCGAGTGCATCCCAGGCTGCACAAAATAGTTTAGCTCTATAATTTTCTCTGTTATTATATATTATTGTTTTTTTGTCTTATTATTTATAAATAAATAAATTACTGTATATTGTGTTGTTCATCGTAATAAAATACTATTATATACCTGTATTATTATATATGTTGTTTCATTATATTACATTCCTCAAAACTGAAATTACCAAATTGTAAGTCTACCGTAATCCTTATATCGAAGTCAAAATTGAACTGGATTTATCAAATTATACAGCTATCTTGTCCTGCGAGGTTGCTGGTGTTTTACAAGTAACCCTGTATAGGTGTTACCGTCACGAGCAGCCATCGCCATACTTAATTTTATTAATTGGCATTGTCATTTTTTCCATTTGTAATTTTACGTCTATGTTTTGTACAATAAAGTTAAAATAAATAAAAAAGAGTGTGTGTTTATGTACACGCGTTAGAAGTTACTTCTTTGGCGTATGGACAAAATACTAGAATATACAACTTGAACATAGTTATCAATTTTCATACCACCTAGAACTTACTTCATGCTGTTAATTTTAGGTGTCGGTGTGCGCGCGCATCGTAAAAATTCACTCTCACTATTTTTCTCCACCGCGCCAAAACAAATACTTATAAATTCAAAATAAATATATTAATATTATTTTTATATCGATAAACATAATAATGTTTATCGATATATTCTCGGCACTAAACACCGCCATGTTTTGTTACAAGCATTATGGCGCCGGCCACACTTTTTTTGTAGGTATGTCACTTCCATGTGATTCCATATTCATTGATCAAACGTTACGCTAATAGAAAGCCACTTGGCTAGGGGGGCAGAGACGTTAGAGCGTTTTCACATTGTCCGGTCCGATATCGGATATCGGACGCCGATAGCCGATATCCGATATCGGAGGCTAAGTAAAATGTATGATTTACGTACCTGTCTTTCACATTGTCCAGTCCGATATCGGATATCGGAGCCAACACCGATATTCCCGTGAACTATCGGACGATAATGTTCAGTGTTACCAGCTCAATTTTCGAAAAGGTAGTATACCAACAGCAAAAAAAGCACTAGTTTGTGTATTTTCAGTCATTTCTAGGCGCTAAATGTAAAAAAAAAATCCTTTCATTTACTTTAAACCTTTTTATTAAGAAAACATTCATTTAAGTATTTAAAGGCATTAAAAATACGATTTATACGGGAGCTATTTTAATATCGTCCTATAATATACGGCAATTGGCTGAACTGAAGTAAACAAAAATATATTGTGTTCTTAAATTCAACCGTATCTTCGAAATATTAGTATCTTTTATCTTTATTTACTCATTCTGCCTCGCTCCTCCTCCTACTCGGACTACTGTTGTGCTGTAAGCTGTTTATTGTATTGTTGTCATTGAGTCACAGATTTAGTGCTTTGTTTTAGCGCCGATATCAAACCTGTATAATAAATAGCACATCTAAATAATATTAAGTAATTAATAATATCAAATCTTTTTTATATTTTACTTTTCCAGCTGTTTTTGAAGTCGGTTTCTTTATTGTAGTTATTTTTACTGTATGTACAACTACGATCTATCAGTTGATTTTTTTTAAATCAAACCCTTTTTATTGAAAAGAAAATTTACAATACGGCAATTTTGTTTAGTTTTCTCTAAAATTTCAGAATTAGAATGCGGCAACCCTTAGACTAAGGATTGGTCTCCGCGCGCGCGCTACGACTAGATACCGCTCCACCTAAAAACAATAGCTCCGTGAGTGCGGCAACTCAGTTCTGTAGTGTGTGTAAGGCAATTTGTAAGGACGCTAGTGTGTGTGAAGAATTGTACTGCCAGCTACATAAATTTTACCCCATAAATGGGAAATGGGCTATCTTGGAAAGAAGTTTGAAAAATATTTTCATTTCATTTTGGCCTTGCCGGGAATCGAACCCATGAACATGTGACTCAAATCCACTTGCGATGCCACTATACTATCACAAAGGTTTTTTAAAAGTAAAAAAGCAGTAATAAAAAAATAACATATGAGTCAGTTAAACAAGGTTAAACAGAAATAAATTATTGTTATTATCATTTTTTTTATAATATGCGTTAGTACCTAATAGTATTGAAAAAAAAAAAAACATTATGAATAAAATAAGTTCAAATTAAAAGTGTGTTTTTGGGATATGCAGTACGGCAACACTAAATGGCGTCGTATTTTCGTAAACAACATTTTCAAAGTACAGGTGAAATATCGAATAATACGATTATTCCTGATGTTACGTGATCCCAGTGTCTTTCTTATTATTTGTTGTATTTTTTTTAAACAGTTTTATGGCACAAACAGGCATTTTACTTCAGGTTTTGTCCAAAATCTTTAGAAACTATCGGTACACCCTCTCCACACAATGCTCGTGACACGACTGGCTCGGGTACGCCGATTTCGGCGTACTTTTAGTTGCCGCATTTTTCGAGTACGCCGGCGGTATCTAGTCGTAGCGTGCGCGGAGACCAATCCATAATCTAAGGCGGCGACCCTAAATTTTGTCAAGAACGCGCGGCGACTATTGAGCTTGTTTACTATTTTGGTTGTCATGGCTATATTATTATTAGTCTGTGGTACTATGTACATTGCGGAATCTGTGACTGTGAATTAGTTTAGTTTAATTTATTTCTGTTTAAATATTTGCACCCCCAGATATTAGGTAGAATGTACATATTATAATATATAAAGCTACACTACCACTCACTGACTCACTGACTGACATCGGTTTTCTCGGAAACTACGTGGAAAGTGGGGGGGATGTTGACGTGATCGTATAGAGGTGCGCCGAGTGACCAGAGGAAAAATATAGCGATCTTGATCATCTTCGAATACCAAGTGGACCCCTGGAGGTGCGCAAAAACGGTGCCACCTGGAGGGGGGGTGTCTGAACAAAAAATGCTCGGAACTGGTGGCGATTACCAGGGGTGGTGGAAAAATGGGGATTTTCGCGAAAACAAGATGGCCGCCGTACTTTGCCAAAATCGCCGTTTATGAATCCTTACGTCTCAAATTTGGCACACGTGCTCTGTTCGAGCCGGCGAATCGATCGGTGCCCCGTTCGAGTGGCTCCGGGCCCCGGTTTCCAACTTTCATACAACGCAAAATCCAACGGCCCGCGGAAACGGTGCGAGTTGGGTGGGGGGTCCCGGAACTAAAAATGATCACCACCCTGGGGCGCTACCAGGGAGCCATAGTGGG
This sequence comes from Colias croceus, assembly GCF_905220415.1. NCBI lineage: Eukaryota > Metazoa > Arthropoda > Insecta > Lepidoptera > Pieridae > Colias > Colias croceus. The sequence goes on from NC_059537.1 coordinate 10,402,658, forward strand.
TCGCTCGATTTTGGAATTTTTCCATTTTTGGCGCAAACATAAAATCGTAAATTTAGACGAGGTGGTGAAATGGAGAAATACACCAATGACGCATTCGTACTCGCTTAGCTCCCAGGATATCCAGCAAAATCCGAAATCTTAAACTTTCCCTCATCTCTCGAAGACGGTCAACGGCCCGCGCAAACGGTAGCAGATACATCTGGGGTGCTCGAACTAAACTTGTAGTAGACCTCGAGCAATTACCACAGATAGTGAAAAAAAATCAAAATGGCGGAAAAAATGGCCGCCGCCATACAAATTCTAAAACGGCCATCGCTGGTCCGATCGCGCTGAAACTTGGCACAGGGGCTTAAATCGAGTCGCATATTAAGCTGGCATACTCATAATTGAGTTTCCATCGTTGGTTTCCGAGTTTCATACAACGCAAAATTTGACGGCTCTCTGAAACGGCGCGAGATAGGTGGGGGGTGTAGAACTAAAAAATGATCAGGAAGATGGGGTGCTACCAGGGCAATCGAGAAATTTCAAATTTGACGCAATTTTTTTTCAAAAATAGCCAATTTTTCAAAGCAAGATGGTGGCGCCGGTTACTTCACGATCGGTCTGAAAATTGACTTCTGTGCTTGAATCGGCCAGATTTACAAAACTGCATACTTAGAATTTCTCTCCGACTCCCGGTTTCCATTTTCCATACATCACGAAATTCAACGGCTCTCTGAACTGGTGGCAGGTAGGTCGGGTTCGCCGAAGTAAAAAATACTTCAAAACCAAAATTTTTTTTTTCGGAAATTTTGTATGGAAATTTCCATAGTAGGAAGGGTAATTGAATAGCATCGGCAAAAGACGGCACCGCGGGCTGCTTGCTGCCCGCGCACCGCGCAACTTCGAGGGTTGACAGCCTCCCGGAGTCGAAAATATTTATTAACTTTTGAACTACCTACCGCACGAGCCAAGCGAGCGAAGCGAGCGAGTCACGGCAGCTGCCAGCATAAATATTCAAATAGGTAGCGAGGAGCGAAGCGACGAGCGTGTTAGGTTAACTTTTGAACTACTTACCGCACGAGCCAAGCGAGCGAAGCGAGCGAGTCGCGTCAACGGCCGGCCTAAATATTCAAATAGGTAGCGAGGAGCGAAGCGACGAGCGTGTTAGGTTAACTTATGAACTACCTACCGCACGAGCCAAGCGAGCGAGTTGCGGCAGCGGCCGGCCTAAATATTCAAATAGGTAGCGAGGAGCGAAGCGACGAGCGTGTTAGGTTAACTCTTGAACAGTTTATTATGAAAAGTCACTGCCCGCTATCGATAAGACGTTTCAAAAATTTTACCAATATTTGAATAAGTAATTTATAAGCAGTTTAGGTAGCGAGGAGCGAAGCGACGAGCGTATAAGGTTAACTTTTGAACTACCACACGAGCCATGTGAGCGAAGCGAGCGAGTCACGACAGCGGCCGGCCTAAATATTCAAATAGGTAGCGAGGAGCGAAGTGACGAGCGTGTTAGGTTAACTTTTGAACTACCTATCGCACGAGCCAAGCGAGCGAAGCGAGCGAGTCGCGGCAGCGGCCGGCCTAAATATTCAAATAGGTAGTGAGGAGCGAAGCGACGAGCGTGTTAGGTTAACTCTTGAACAGTTTATTATGAAAAGTCACTGCCCGCTATCGATAAGACGTTTCAAAAATTTAACAATAATTGAATAAGTAATTTATAAACAGTTTAGGTAGCAAGGAGCGAAGCGACGAGCGTATAAGGTTAACTTTTGAACCTTTTACCACACGAGCCATGCGAGCGAAGCGAGCGAGTCACGGCAGCGGCCGGCCTAAATATTCAAATAGGAAGCGAGGAGCGAAGCGACGAGCGTGTTAGGTTAACTTTTGAACTACCTATCGCACGAGCCAAGCGAGCGAAGCGAGCGAGTCGCGGCAGCGGCCGGCCTAAATATTCAAATAGGTAGCGAGGAGCGAAGCGACGAGCGTGTTAGGTTAACTCTTGAACAGTTTAATATGAAAAGTCACTGCCCGCTATCTATAAGACGTTTCAAAAATTTTACCAATATTTGAACAATATTTGAATAAGTAATTTATAAGCAGTTTAGGTAGCGAGGAGCGAAGCGACGAGCGTGTAAGGTTAACTTTTGAACTACCACACGAGCCATGCGAGCGAAGCGAGCGAGTCACGACAGCGGCCGGCCTAAATATTCAAATAGCTAGCGAGGAGCGAAGCGACGAGCATGTTAGGTTAGCGAGTGAAGCGAGCGAGTCGCGGCAGCGGCCGGCCTAAATATTCAAATAGGTAGCGAGGAGCGAAGCGACGAGCGTGTTAGGTTAACTCTTGAGTTTATTATGAAAAGTCACTGCCCGCTATCCATAAGACGTTTCAAAAATTTAACAATATTTGAATAAGTAATTTATAAGCAGTTTCGACTGACTGTAGAATCGCTGTTAGCAGATGTTACAAATGGAAAGGAAATTCGAATGCATTTTCAAATGACTGAAGATTTCTGCCCTGGGATGCATCGCGGGCTGCTTGCAGCCCGCGCACTACGCTCCCTCGAAGGTGGACAGCCTCCCGGAGTGGAAAATACTTGAATGGGGAATTTATAAGCATTATAACGACTGATTGTGGAATCGCTGTTAGCAGAAAATTACAAATGGACTGGGAATTCTAACACATTTTCTAATGACTGCCCTATTGCTTCAACCCAGGGGCAAAAGGGGCTCGCGGGCTGCTTGCAGCCCGCGCACAACGCACCCTCGAAGGTCGACAGCATTCCAGAATAGAAAATATTTGAATTGGGAATTTATAAGCACTTCCGATTGACTGTGGAATCGCTGTTAGCAGAAAATTACAAATGAACTGGGAATTCTAACACATTTTCTAATGACTGCCCTATTGCTTCAACCCAGGGGCAAAAGGGGCTCGCGGGCTGCTTGCAGCCCGCGCACAACGCACCAGCTAGTTAGCACTATAAAATTGTAATAACAGCACCTACATTTGTAAATGTAATTTGAATTTGTATTTGCTAGTTTCGTCGCTTTAATACTGAGTTGAATTTTTTTTTTATTTTATTTGTATAAGAACATAACAGTCATACATGATTTAATATAAAAAAGTTCTAAAATTCACTACGACCACACAACATGTTCTAATAATAAAAAAAGAAAAACAGCATATAAAAAAACAAGCCTCACAATGAAATTGAATATTGAAACTAGATTCTGACTCTGCAGAGGGTACAAATCCATACTCCGCAGTCAGCAGATTAAACCGGTTTGAAAAACATCAGTTTATTTATTACTATTTATTTCATTTAAAATAAAGTTTATTTTTTGTAACACAAATGCATCCACTGTTTATTTTAATTCCCAATATATCTACTTTTCCAGTTTCTGGCAACACTCATGTTATCGGGACGATATTATCGGATAATGTGAAAGGGCAAATTGTGTCCGATATCGGATATCGGCTATCGGCTTCCGATATCCGATATCGGATCGGATAATGTGAAAACGCTCTTACTCTAAAAATCGAAATCTGACATCTAGAATCGAATGCATTGATTACTTGTGAATAAAAATCATCATAAATTAATAAATTCGATTGACAAATATTTCAAATCCGTATCGATTAATTCACTTTAATCGATGTTTTTAAGCAGGTTACCTCTCTTTGAAGATAAAATTGATAGACGTCAAATGTTGCCTATTAAATTGGCTCGACTATAATATTTCACTTGCATAAGTAAGTAATGCATTTACCAAAAATCGTAAATGATCGAAAACATGATTTTATACATCATTTTTATTTTAATACAGATTATAACACTTTTCGCTAAGGATGGTAACACTTATTTCTTGTGTCTATGGTCATTCGATGGATTTCAAAACGAACAATGTTGTTTATGAAAATTCAAAAAGTACGATACAATTGTGCGTTTGGTATAACAAAATATAGAATGTAGTTCAGTAAGAGAGCGCTGTTAGCATAATGTTCAAGCATCAGCGTCCGCGCCCTTCAGCCTGAGGCGCGCGAAGTCTTCGAAGATTATGTCGTCGTCTTGTTCTTGGCCATTTTCGTTTCTGTAAACAAAATTCGATATTAGTTTACGTATAGTGTAAGTATAGTGAGGTCTTAGATTACAAAATAAAAGACAGATGGAGCGTTGCCGAACTAAACCGAATGATTTATCGTCATTTTCAATAAAGCTATGTGTGCTGTCATTTCGCCGCTGCACTGTACGTATACGGTGCTTCTGTGTGCGTGTAATGTTACCAGATATTGAAAAATTTCCCAAATTTTTCCCCGACTACGGAAAAAAGAGGGTTATGTTTTTCGAGTTTATGTATGTATGTATAATATTTCTTTGACACGCCCTGCAGTATAAACCGTTGGACCGATTTTGAGTTGTGAGGTTTCATTGCAATCATCTGAATTATT
>NC_059537.1:10414592-10442092 GCF_905220415.1 Colias croceus
TCGCTCGCCGCTACTAAGGGAATCCTGGTTAGTTTCTTTTCCTCCGCTTACTAATATGCTTAAATTCGGCGGGTGATCCTCCCTGATCTGAGGCCAACGATAAAAAGTGGGAGGCAGACGCGATATCCGTCAGCGCTACTACGACGCTACACGGACGTCGAGTCCGCCTACGCTTCACTTTCATTTATATTACACAATAACACGCACTACGAGCGCTTTGAATGCGGCTCGGCCTATATGCGAAACAGTTCACGACACATTCTACACGAGACATGTCATACGAGCGTCGCGCGAGAAGCGTCCACAACGGTTTCACACCGAGTCGCGCACACGTAGAACACAATACAGGTAAAATTTTCAAACGGATAGCGTGCACACAATGCGCTCGCTAAACCGTCACATGCTAACACGCGTGAAAACACGTGTGTGAACAGTGTGGATTGTTGTTTTTATACAGCCGGCCCTCAGACAGGAGTGGTCCTGGATATTTCTCCACGGACCGCAATGTGCGTTCGAAATGTCGATGTTCAAATGTGTCCTGCAGTTCACACTATGACGCGCAGTTAACTGCGTTCTTCATCGACCCGCGAGCCAAGTGATCCACCGTTCAGGGTAATAGTTTATTACATATTATAATATTATTATTCAAAGTGTTTCGTGCGTGGTTCTTTTATGTAACGTTTGCGTGTGTGTACATAGGTTAAAATATGTACCGCGCGCTTTCGCGAATCACTCTAACACGTCATACACGGACATGTTAGAGGTATTCGTATTTTTTTTTTTTTTTTTTTTTTTTTAACGGATGCAGTCACATTCACGCGTCCCACGACACTTGTTCGTACTATACACAAACACACACACACACGATGCGCGTATGCGAGTAGTGCGAGAGTGCGCAGTGCGTTACGTTAATGATCCTTCCGCAGGTTCCCCTACGGAAACCTTGTTACGACTTTTACTTCCTCTAAATGATCAAGTTTGGTCAACTTCCCAGCAACGCCGACGGCCGTGAAGCCACCGCGTGTCGGTCCGAAGACCTCACTAAATCATTCAATCGGTAGTAGCGACGGGCGGTGTGTACAAAGGGCAGGGACGTAATCAACGCGAGCTTATGACTCGCGCTTACTAGGAATTCCTCGTTTATGGGGGATAATTGCAAACCCCAATCCCCAGCACGAAGGAGTTTCAACGGGTTGCCCGGGCCTCTAGGCCAGGGAGAACATGTTGATTCCTTCAGTGTAGCGCGCGTGCGGCCCAGGACATCTAAGGGCATCACAGACCTGTTATTGCTCAATCTCGTGCGGCTCAAAGCCGCCGGTCCCTCTAAGAAGAATTTTAATACGCCGCCAGTGAGTTGCGCGACCCGAGAGCCGCGCACACCTAAATGACGACGCCTATTTAGCAGGCTAGAGTCTCGTTCGTTACCGGAATTAACCAGACAAATCGCTCCACCAACTAAGAACGGCCATGCACCACCACCCACCGAATCAAGAAAGAGCTATTAATCTGTCAATCCTTCCGGTGTCCGGGCCTGGTGAGATTTCCCGTGTTGAGTCAAATTAAGCCGCAGGCTCCACTCCTGGTGGTGCCCTTCCGTCAATTCCTTTAAGTTTCAGCTTTGCAACCATACTCCCCCCGGAGTCCAAAATCTTTGGTTTCCCGGAAGCTGCCCGCCGAGCCATTGTAGTAACGTCGGCGGATCGCTAGATGACATATTTACGGTTAGAACTAGGGCGGTATCTAATCGCCTTCGAACCTCTAACTTTCGTTCTTGATTGATGAAAACACCTTTGGCAAATGCTTTCGCTGATGTTCGTCTTGCGACGATCCAAGAATTTCACCTCTAACGTCGCAATACGAATGCCCCCAGTTATCCCTATTAATCATTACCTCGGAGTTCTGAAAACCAACAAAATAGAACCGAGATCATATTCTATTATTCCATGCACGAAATATTCAAGCGGCATTTTGAGCCCGCTTTGAGCACTCTAATTTGTTCAAAGTAAAATTGTCGGCCCACCTCGACACTCACTGAAGAGCACCGCGATAGGATTTTGATATTGAACCGGCTTTTAACGACCGGCTCACCGACGATATGCTCCGCAAACGTGTCAGTATCACCGCGGATGCGGTGCACCGACAGCGCGGCGCACAAATGCAACTACGAGCTTTTTAACCGCAACAATTTTAGTATACGCTATTGGAGCTGGAATTACCGCGGCTGCTGGCACCAGACTTGCCCTCCAATTGTTCCTCGTTAAAATATTTAAAGTGTACTCATTCCGATTACGAGGCCTCGTAAGAGTCCCGTATCGTTATTTTTCGTCACTACCTCCCCGTGCCGGGAGTGGGTAATTTGCGCGCCTGCTGCCTTCCTTGGATGTGGTAGCCGTTTCTCAGGCTCCCTCTCCGGAATCGAACCCTGATTCCCCGTTACCCGTGACAACCATGGTAGTCGCAGAAACTACCATCGAAAGTTGATAAGGCAGACATTTGAAAGATGCGTCGCCGGTACTGGACCATGCGATCGGCAAAAGTTATCCAGATTCATCAAAATTAACGACTTCAGACGCCAGGCCCTCCGTCGATTGGTTTTGATCTAATAAAAGCACTCATTCCATCACTGGTCAGAGTTCTGATTGCATGTATTAGCTCTAGAATTACCACAGTTATCCAAGTAACTGAGTAAGATCTAAGGAACCAAAACTGATATATTGAGCCATTCGCGGTATCGCCTTAATACGGCTTGCACTGAGACATGCATGGCTTAATCTTTGAGACAAGCATATAACTACTGGCAGGATCAACCAGGGAGCTAACTAAAGCTTCCGCTAGAGCCTCAAACGTGACACGACGATGCCGCCGCGACGTTCGCTTCTCTATATACATACATATGCGCGCGGCGTGTTTAAATAACATGATATGCAACGGCGGCGACCGTCACACGCACACTATTCACACACGCGCGCGCGCACACGTGGATAAATCTGAACACAGTCAGTTAAATCGTTGAAAGTATCATCTTAACGAGACACCCCTTAACAATTCCCATTCGCATCAAGCGAAGGAAAAATTTTAATATCGGTCAACTTTTATGACGCAAACGATCAATCTACGCACGGAGAGTGGAAGGATCGAAAATTGCGACCACATATAAACATCTGATAAAAGCCCATTGGTACATCACAAACGTGTGCGATGTGAGCAATAAAAAATTTTATACTGCCGTTCAATAGTAGTCGTATATTTTTCACGGTCTGCGCTCCGAGAGTGTATCAAGATGCGTAATATTATTTATTACACTACACATATAAAATACAATCTACGAAACTGACAATCTATCAAACCGTCGGCAGACGCAATGTTACTACAGTTACTAATTTCTACTTCTTCTACTACTACTACTAACTACTACTACTACTACTACTACTACCACCACTAAAGATTAAAAACTGTATCGCGCCGTATGCACAAACGCTTTTACAATATCATCATCTTTGGTGGTCTTTTATTATTTCATAGAACTAACACACTACTCTACAACTCTGTCAGACTCACCACCAAACACCAACCCCACACCGACACGCGAACGGCGGCAACGAGGAGAGCGCAGAGCACACGGGCGACGCGGTACAACAGCGACGAAATAATGATACATACACATACGTACGTACAAATGTCTCGCTGCCCACGCGCAACGCCCCCCCGTCTTCGCTAGCCTCGCGCACCGATTGTCTCGCATCCCGGCTACGATGTTTCTGCTTGTTTATTTTTTTCAGATACTATTCACATATCACGCACGGCATATGTACATACATACATACATAATACATACATACAAACATACGCCGCGCGCGACTAACGCCTCGTGTTTTCAAGGTCAAGTCAAAAAACTTTGCACGCGTGCAGTTACGGCGTGCAGTCGTCAAAAATAATTCATGATTATAAATTTCGTGGTCCATATTAAATAAATTATAAACAACAACAACAACAACAACAAACAACAACAACAACAACGACAAAAGAGGGCGACCTTACCTCCGGACTTGATGAAGTGTCCTGAAGGTGTACTTCGAAGACAAAACAAGCCCAAACTCGCCTCACCTAGCTCTACTCGTCTATTAGTTCCAGTAGCAGTCTTCGAAGTACACCTTCAGGTCACTCCATCAAGTCCGGAGGTAAGGTCTCATCATAACTAACAAAACGAGCCCAAACTCGGCACACCTAGCTCTACTCGTCTATTAGTTCCAGTAGCAGTCTTCGAAGTACACCTTCAGGACACTCCATCAAGTCCGGAGGTAAGGTCTCAACATAACTAACAAAATGAGCCCAAACTCGATACACCTAGCTCTAATCGTTTATTAGTTCCAGTAGCAGTCTTCGAAGTACACCTGCAGGTCACTCCATCAAGTCCGGAGGTAAGGTCTCAACATAACTAACAAAATGAGCCCAAACTCGGCACACCTAGCTCTACTCGTCTATTAGTTCCAGTAGCAGTCTTCGAAGTACACCTTCAGGACACTCCATCAAGTCCGGAGGTAAGGTCTCAATATAACTAACAAAATGAGCCCAAACTCGGCACACCTAGCTCTAACCGTCTATTAGTTCCAGTAGAAGTCTTCGAAGTACACCTGCAGGTCACTCCATCAAGTCCGGTGGTAAGGTCTCAACATAACTAACAAAATGAACCCAAACTCGGCACACCTAGCTCTACTCGTCCAATAGTTCCAGTAGCAGTCTTCGAAGTACACCTGCAGGTCACTCCATTAAGTCCGGTGGTAAGGTCTCAACATAACTAACAAAACGAGCCCAAACTCGGCACACCTAGTCTCTACTCGTCTATTAGTTCCAGTAGCAGTCTTCGAAGTACACCTTCAGGACACTCCATCAAATCCGGAGGTAAGGTCTCAACATAACTAACAAAATGAGCCCAAACTCGACACACCTAGCTCTAATCGTTTATTAGTTCCAGTAGCAGTCTTCGAAGTACACCTGCAGGTCACTCCATCAAGTCCGGAGGTAAGGTCTCAACATAACTAACAAAATGAGCCCAAACTCGGCACACCTAGCTCTACTCGTCTATTAGTTCCAGTAGCAGTCTTCGAAGTACACCTTCAGGACACTCCATCAAGTCCGGAGGTAAGGTCTCAATATAACTAACAAAATGAGCCCAAACTCGGCACACCTAGCTCTAACCGTCTATTAGTTCCAGTAGAAGTCTTCGAAGTACACCTGCAGGTCACTCCATCAAGTCCGGTGGTAAGGTCTCAACATAACTAACAAAATGAACCCAAACTCGGCACACCTAGCTCTACTCGTCCAATAGTTCCAGTAGCAGTCTTCGAAGTACACCTGCAGGTCACTCCATTAAGTCCGGTGGTAAGGTCTCAACATAACTAACAAAACGAGCCCAAACTCGGCACACCTAGTCTCTACTCGTCTATTAGTTCCAGTAGCAGTCTTCGAAGTACACCTTCAGGACACTCCATCAAATCCGGAGGTAAGGTCTCAACATAACTAACAAAATGAGCCCAAACTCGACACACCTAGCTCTAATCGTTTATTAGTTCCAGTAGCAGTCTTCGAAGTACACCTGCAGGTCACTCCATTAAGTCCGGTGGTAAGGTCTCAACATAACTAACAAAACGAGCCCAAACTCGGCACACCTAGTCTCTACTCGTCTATTAGTTCCAGTAGCAGTCTTCGAAGTACACCTTCAGGACACTCCATCAAATCCGGAGGTAAGGTCTCAACATAACTAACAAAATGAGCCCAAACTCGACACACCTAGCTCTAATCGTTTATTAGTTCCAGTAGCAGTCTTCGAAGTACACCTGCAGGTCACTCCATCAAGTCCGGAGGTAAGGTCTCAATATAACTAACAAAATGAGCCCAAACTCGGCACACCTAGCTCTAACCGTCTATTAGTTCCAGTAGAAGTCTTCGAAGTACACCTGCAGGTCACTCCATCAAGTCCGGTGGTAAGGTCTCAACATAACTAACAAAATGAACCCAAACTCGGCACACCTAGCTCTACTCGTCTAATAGTTCCAGTAGCAGTCTTCGAAGTACACCTGCAGGTCACTCCATTAAGTCCGGTGGTAAGGTCTCAACATAACTAACAAAACGAGCCCAAACTCGGCACACCTAGTCTCTACTCGTCTATTAGTTCCAGTAGCAGTCTTCGAAGTACACCTTCAGGACACTCCATCAAATCCGGAGGTAAGGTCTCAACATAACTAACAAAATGAGCCCAAACTCGACACACCTAGCTCTAATCGTTTATTAGTTCCAGTAGCAGTCTTCGAAGTACACCTTCAGGTCACTCCATCAAGTCTGGAGGTAAGGTCTCAACATAACTAACAAAATGAGCCCAAACTCGGCATACCTAGCTCTACTCGTCTATTAGTTCCAGTAGCCGTCTTCGAAGTACACCTGCAGGTCACTCCATCAAGTCCGGTGGTAAGGTCTCAACATAACTAACAAAACGAGCCCAAACTCGGCACACCTAGTCTCTACTCGTCTATTAGTTCCAGTAGCAGTCTTCGAAGTACACCTTCAGGACACTCCATCAAATCCGGAGGTAAGGTCTCAACATAACTAACAAAATGAGCCCAAACTCGACACACCTAGCTCTAATCGTTTATTAGTTCCAGTAGCAGTCTTCGAAGTACACCTGCAGGTCACTCCATCAAGTCCGGAGGTAAGGTCTCAACATAACTAACAAAATGAGCCCAAACTCGGCACACCTAGCTCTACTCGTCTATTAGTTCCAGTAGCAGTCTTCGAAGTACACCTTCAGGACACTCCATCAAGTCCGGAGGTAAGGTCTCAATATAACTAACAAAATGAGCCCAAACTCGGCACACCTAGCTCTAACCGTCTATTAGTTCCAGTAGAAGTCTTCGAAGTACACCTGCAGGTCACTCCATCAAGTCCGGTGGTAAGGTCTCAACATAACTAACAAAATGAACCCAAACTCGGCACACCTAGCTCTACTCGTCTAATAGTTCCAGTAGCAGTCTTCGAAGTACACCTGCAGGTCACTCCATTAAGTCCGGTGGTAAGGTCTCAACATAACTAACAAAACGAGCCCAAACTCGGCACACCTAGTCTCTACTCGTCTATTAGTTCCAGTAGCAGTCTTCGAAGTACACCTTCAGGACACTCCATCAAATCCGGAGGTAAGGTCTCAACATAACTAACAAAATGAGCCCAAACTCGACACACCTAGCTCTAATCGTTTATTAGTTCCAGTAGCAGTCTTCGAAGTACACCTGCAGGTCACTCCATTAAGTCCGGTGGTAAGGTCTCAACATAACTAACAAAACGAGCCCAAACTCGGCACACCTAGTCTCTACTCGTCTATTAGTTCCAGTAGCAGTCTTCGAAGTACACCTTCAGGACACTCCATCAAATCCGGAGGTAAGGTCTCAACATAACTAACAAAATGAGCCCAAACTCGACACACCTAGCTCTAATCGTTTATTAGTTCCAGTAGCAGTCTTCGAAGTACACCTGCAGGTCACTCCATCAAGTCCGGAGGTAAGGTCTCAATATAACTAACAAAATGAGCCCAAACTCGGCACACCTAGCTCTAACCGTCTATTAGTTCCAGTAGAAGTCTTCGAAGTACACCTGCAGGTCACTCCATCAAGTCCGGTGGTAAGGTCTCAACATAACTAACAAAATGAACCCAAACTCGGCACACCTAGTCTCTACTCGTCTATTAGTTCCAGTAGCAGTCTTCGAAGTACACCTTCAGGACACTCCATCAAATCCGGAGGTAAGGTCTCAACATAACTAACAAAACGAGCCCAAACTCGACACACCTAGCTCTAATCGTTTATTAGTTCCAGTAGCAGTCTTCGAAGTACACCTTCAGGTCACTCCATCAAGTCTGGAGGTATGGTCTCAATGTAACTAACAAAACGAGCCCAAACTCGGCATACCTAGCTCTACTCGTCTATTAGTTCCAGTAGCCGTCTTCGAAGTACACCTGCAGGTCACTCCATCAAGTCTGGAGGTAAGGTCTCAACATAACTAACAAAATGAGCCCAAACTCGGCACACCTAGCTCTAATCGTTTATTAGTTCCAGTAGCAGTCTTCGAAGTACACCTTCAGGTCACTCCATCAAGTCAGAAACTAAATATGAAATTTATAATACCATAAGTATAAAATCTATAAATAAAATGAATGCGTGAAGGATCAAGTTTATTAGGTCAAATATTTTGTATTCGTACAGTGATCTTTTCGTAAACGAGGAGCTGCTTACAAGCGTCACAGTGTCCACTCACAACGGCGGCCGAGCGCAGACTAAAATATTTCATTACAAATTTTTGTGCAATAAATCAAGATGAGCCAGTAAAATAACCCTTATTTCAATCCAATAAGTATCACGCGTTACAACTAAATATGTGAAAAAATAAGGTTTGATTTCTCAGCCTATTTGTAACATTTTGATAGTTTTCTTTGCTACCTTTTTGAGTTGGACATGTCTGCTTACTTAAAATATTTTTAAATCATTAAATTTATTTTATTAAATACATGAAAAATGTTCCTTTATTCAGCACAATATTGTCAATTTTGTGTTTGTGCAACGGAAAATATTTTTTACTAGCGGTCCGCCCCGGCTTCGCCCGTGGTACATATTAACGTTTTCTCTACATAAGAACCATCCTCGTACTTCAAGGAATATAATAAAAAAAGAATTATCGAAATCGGTTCAGCCGTTCTCGAGTTATGGAATTACAACGAAAAGTGGCATTGATTTTTATATATTAGATAATAGATAATATTATAAACCAAAATTTTCGACTAAAAAATTGCTACCATTTAAAGATTAACCCTTAATTCACTACCTGAGTCCATTGGACTCACATCGAACTTTCAAACTATTATATTTTTTTCCCCTGGTGACTTATTTCCTCCACCGTCTCAGTACCTTCCTGCAGTGACGTGGGCACCGCGGTAGCGAGAGGACGTGCGCCTGCGCTGCGTAATAGGTAAGTTATTACGTCGAGTGAGTCCCATGGACTCATACTAGTGAATTAAGTAATATTTTATTTATTTGTTACGATTCTTAAATGTTGCTTATTTGTCGTATTAATGATATAAAAATATGTATTTTAATATTTGTTGTTGTTGTAGGTTTGTAAAATGGATCTAAAACAACATAAAGTTGTAAATATGAATGAAGACCAGGCAGATTCTGTTTTGGAATCATGGATCACACAAATTATGAATGATGAAGATGCGAGCCACTCTGAAACCGAAGACAAGCTATCTAGGACAGAAAGAAAGCATTGTTATCCATGTAATTACAAAAAGAGAACAAAGACTGCACATTCAGGCACTAGATGTCTGAAGCCTGTATGTTTGAGTTGCTCAAAAATGGCATGCCGTCGCTGCCTGCAATCGGTGGCAATACCCCATTGCACGTTTTATTTTTTTGTATAGAAGCGTACATTTTTGTTGTTTATTTTCGGTTTTGCATTCCTTTAGAAGTCTTATAAAATTAAAAAGAGCCATTAGTTAAAAATATTTGCCATTATTGTAGGGCTTTGAAAATAACTCTGTTTTCTAAGACTATTAGAATAAGTTTTTTTTTATTTTTAAGAGTATTTCAGAAGTTTATCCAGTTTTATTATTTTTTTGTAGTGCCTTAATAAACATTTAAAAATAATAATAAAAAAACTTAATAAAAAAAAGAGTTTTATTTGAAAAAAACACGCCAAGAAAATATATGAGTCCAGTGGACTCATGGAAGCTGTTTATGTTAGCAAATTTCACCTAGTGAATTGAGGGTTAAGGATTAATCTATCTATAGTAATTATTAGTTTAATTTGGTTTTGTATTATTTTGTCGCAAAATGTACCGAAAAACTGCTTATTTTTGTCAGATTCGTAAACGCGTCCTTAAGAACATCGTTTTGGTTAGGCTTCCATTATCAAGCAATTTTAAACTTCATTCAATTGACATACAGTTCAAATTATTTTGTACTTTTCAAAGACCTAAGGGAGAGAGAGTCTGTTCTGCCAACTTTTAGAAAAAATAAAAACATTTCTAATGTTGGCCCCTCCGATGTAATCATTTAATATTAGATTTAATTTTTTAGTTTTAATTATTTATTATTATTTCTTATTTTTTTTTAAACCTTATTTTTGTATATTTTAATTTTAAGCTAATACATTAATAAATTATTTCTTTCTTTCTTCGATTTCTTGTCAATGGTTAAGACTTAAGCATAGACAACCTCTTGATGTTGATTTGTTGTTTGAAATTTGAATTCAAAATGGCGTTTTATTAATTGTTTTGGTGGAAGATAAACAAAATCTGTTCTTCGTATATCGTAGATTTTCTTACTTATTTACTCAGTTAATGTACAGTACATTGAATTTTTTAATTTGTTATATTTCTGCCAAAAGTGAAAGAAGAAGAAAAAGTGTTATGTGTAAACAATGTTAAAATCTTTGTGTAGATAATAATTGATAATAATTATTAATGTGATTTGTGACTAAGTATTTGCAATATATACCCAATGACTGTTCTATTAAAGGAAGATATAAAAAATAATAATTTTTACGAGAAAACTTCTCTATTACGTCATGTTCTGGCTGTAGAATCAATTGGAGAGGAGATAATATTATTATTGTTTTGTCCAAAGAAAACAACAACTTCTTACAATTCCAATATGGCGATCCGAACGGCAACGATATATTGGAAATTTAGAATGAGATTTTAAAATAGAAATCCCGCAAAATATTTCAAGGAAAAGTATAAAATGTGAATCTAGTTGTATTCACATAATATTTAAGCCGAATTAAGTCCTACATGCCTAAATAAAGATATTCAGTAAAATTCAAAATTCAAATGGAATTATCCATTTTTGCTGATAATAGTGAGTTTTAATATTATATAAAAATGTTAGATATAGGTAATTATTATTATATTATAATAAACTTATTGATCTACATTGTTGGTGTTTTATTTTTAATTTCCTATAAATTTGAATAAGGATGAGAATTAGTAGTGATGTTACCCAGCATCGAAAATTTTATCGATATCGATATGAAGTTTTATCGATAATATGTACTCAAAGAGACATCACTAGCAACTTCAACTTTTAAATGTTGGCAGCAATGTGGATCATTTTTGACGTGAACTTTTCATAGGTTGGTATATAAGACTTAACCTAAGTAATACATGCATATGTGTGCGTGAGCTCGAAATCGAAGTACTGAGTGCCGTCTCTTCCTATACCTATTACTTGCTCTGTCATACGCACAGATGTTATGCGTCCCAAGTATGTCGAGGTAGTTTACGAAATCTAGCTTTTTTATGACTACCGAGTTTGAAAATTTTATTTACCCTATTGTTCTATAATTATATGCCATGTATGATATATTTTTGGAAAGAGGAAGAAACTAGTTATAGCATAAAAATGTAATCATGACGATATATTTTTTCTATAAAATTATAAAAAAATTGATTTTCTTTTGTTTTAATTTTAATTGCTTACATACCTACTAACACTTACATGATAATGGTGAGTCATCAAATGATCATATTCACGTTTTCATATCACTACACGATTGCCAAATACATTCACTTATATTTTCACACATTTAACACAACGTATTTCACTATGAATAATACCTAACAAATATCCATTATTCACAAACAAGAAAAAAAGCGCCATTTTGCGTCTTCCGCACTGAAAAGTTGAGACACTTTTTCACTGAGTATTCTTCAAATATCCCTAAAACCAATATCATAAACGTATTCTACGTAAAATTTCCAGTAATATACGTCTCAATTATCACTCATCTAATTATTCCTCTCGGCATAATTCACAATCCAAATATTCGTTGAACAAGACGAACGTTACAAAGTACGTACAAACTATGGCCGATGACGCAACTCAATCAATGATTCACTTTTTTTTTTTTTTTTTTTTGTGGTTTTAGTCTGTATTTCCTGTCTCGGAGTCGTGTCGATTTGAATTATAAATGTTTAAGGCATAGAGAAATATTTTTTATACTGGAAACATTCACTTGTACGTCTCTACTGATGACCTTCAATGTCACGGGCCGCGTTACGCACTGCGTTTGTCAGCGCAGGACGCTCTCAGTACAATTTGAGTTACGCTACAACCGCTGTGCGCAGAGGCGGCTCGTGACAAAATTTTATGGGTGTTCACTTGAAATAAAACACTGAAAATACATGATGTTAAAGCAGTACAATTTAATTAAAAAATTTCTTATAAAGGAAATGCATACGTCTTTCTTTTTGGTGTGCAAAAATATCTATAACTTGACACAATCTATTAACCTTCGTAAAATATGTCTGTTTTCATCGACACGGTCATTGAACTCGCGTATTGACTTTCGGTACGCGGAATCTAATGCTTTACGAATGTCTTGTCGTTCGATAGACGCCAATTGCAGTTCATTCAACAAATGGTACCTACCGAGATTGTGAATGTTTTTTCATCTTGATTGAAAGATGAGCTAAGTCGTCAACGCCCGTTTCAGTCCAAGCACTCTCACCTCCGTCGGCCGCGCCCGCTTCAAATAAAAGACACGGAAAACAAAATATTTTGTTGCTTTCATGTTCATCACAACCACACAACCACGGTGTTTTCACATACCTATTGTTCGGATTTAAACACACGCGTATATGTTTTCGTTTTTGTCGTACATTTTTGCGTAAGGTCAAGTTCAGGTCGTGGCGGTCCCTTAGCTTTCAATTCAAGCCGAATTTGTAACGTTTTAACACACTTTTTAATGAACGCCACATTATAATTGTCCATTTTAACACTCACAAGTAATACTGATAACTACAGGCTATTTCAACAATCAACACGTATCTTATGATTTTAATTCGAAAATTCCCGATTATAGGTACATTCGCGCGCGTGCAAGTTGACTATAGTGTTTGTTTATATTATTTTGAGTGGCAACGTCGCGCAATCGCTGTCTTGTGTACGGGCGCGCGGTAAAAACGAACCGGCAACGTTTGCGGGAGCGGCGCTCCGAATTTTGCTATTTTTTCATAGAAAATCTTCTGTTTTACGCGCAGGGCTCTGACAAAACTATCTCTTTCACTCCTATTGGATTTCGTATTAGAAAATGTACTGAATATTTTTTCATTGGAGCGCAATCGTGAGCGCTCCGCTACGCGCGTTTTATAATACAGTATTATACCTACAGGTGTCAGGTGTATGGAATGATGGAATGATGGATATATTCATTGGTATTGCCAGTAGTTTTTTACGATTACGATTGATTTTAAATAGTAATAATTAATATTAATAATGAAATTAAGGAGTATGATTTTATTATAATTATTTATGGGAGTTCACTGCACCAGCGCTCCTTAGGGCGAGCCGCCTCTGGCTGTGCGTAGGACGCTACACGGGTTAAGAGGCTGATTCAAGAATGTTCTGCCATATTTTTCATTCTGTCAAACACAACGACAGTGCAGAGATAATTATTCCAAGCCCTGACACCGATATTTTTGTATTAGGCCTTTATTTCTGGCATAAACTTGAAAATATACTCGCCATCTTTGAATGCTCCCCCCCACTCCCCCATGCAACTATTTCACTGTACGAACTATTGAATCGTAAACAATGGACTATTGTTAATTATTTAAAATAATAATTTAAAAAATATATTCATGAGTTTTCAATCTATAGTGGTTTAAAGTTAACTCAAAAATGGACCATTTTCGTAAATTTTCTAAAAAATCTTAGAGAAAGTGTAAGAAATGTTATAGTATGCTATATATTCGTGATCTACTCAATAAGCTCTTTCATTTGATACCCCACGCGGCATGTTTTGGAAATGTTTATTTTTTTCTTTGTATGCCATATTTAATAACCGGGGTGCGGGGAAGGGGACCACAAAACTGGTTGGCAACATCTGTCTATAGGATGTCTGGGATCTATACAATATATATCAAAAGTCAGATTTAGGTCCGCTATTTATGCAAACGAACATCTCCTTGGAGCCTGCTCTATGAGCCAAAAAACTGTTATCGTTTGATAAAGCATTTACATTCTCTTGTTTATCGAATTTTTGATGGGTCCGAATTAGGATTATAATGATAACTGCGTTAAAAACAACCGACTTTAAACTTGCACTTGCAACATTTACAAATGCAGACAAAAATGCTCATAAAATAAAAACTTACTGGGCCTATCCGAATAAAATTTTTATGGGACCAATTCGACACCATCCCGCATCGAACAAAAAAAGAATCACGTAAATCGGTTCAGAAACCTCGGAGTAATCGGTGTACATACATAAAAAAAAAAAAAAAAAAAAAAAATTGGTTGTCTGTAAAGTCGGTTTACTGACGATAATTGAACGTGACAACGTCCGATTGTGCTTCTTTGTCGCTCGTTCCGCGCTCTCGTTTCCTCCTTTCGTCTCCTCCTTTTTTTTGAAGTCGGTTAAAAAAAAGGAGTAGTTTTCCTATTACGGTGGTAGTTATTTCCAGGTAACTCTGTATTAGGTTATATCTTCTCCTATTACGGCCCTATTCATAGAACATATTAAAATTACCAGCCCCCCTGGCCAAGTGGCATACGATTTATAGCGTTTCTCTTTCTACAAACGTTGACGCCTTATCGAATACGATAAACGACAGGTAGCCAAGTGGATTAGAACTTGGCGAACGCTTATTCTATTGGATCGTACGCTAATGTCTATGGCTTCGAATTCTAACGTCAGTCAGCGTACGTCAAACTGTCAACTGTCATTCAGTTTGACATTAGTAATGTTGAAAAATATTCTTGAAATATTCAAATTAAACTGCCGAATTCCGAAAACGGAAAAAGTCAAAAGTCAAAAAATTTTTGAAGTGAACTAAAAAATACAGGTTGTGCTTTAAATTATAAAAATACAAATAGAGGTAAGTTAATTTTGCATTTGCAATGAGGCATAAAAAGATATAATGTCTTCAAGGTTTAAATTTAATTTATTTATGTGTACTTATTTTTCTAGTTTAGAAATGGAGAGACTGCGCGCCAGCCAGGAGCAATTTTCTGCTCTTATAGAATTCATGGAAAGGTACTATTAAAAAAATACAGTTTTGATTCCAAACTTGCTTCAATATTTTTATAATAAACAATGAAATCATTAATACCAAGTGCTTCATTGGTGTGTGTTACCCATAGGTATGGTGACCTCTCTCGACCACAGCGGGGACCTCAGGGTCGACTAAAAGCCGACCAAATGTGGGCAAGGCTCACATTATTACTTAATTCAGTTGGTGGTGGGGTTCACAAATCACAAGAGAAGTGGAAGAAAGTAAGTTTGAACTTGCATCTTGTTAACCTAGCTGTATATTTCAAACTCTCAATTGTTTTGCTATTAACTTGCATCTTGTTAACCTAAGTGTACATTGCAAACTCTCAATTGTTTTGCTATTCACTTGCATCTTGTTAACCTAAGTGTATATTGCAAACTCTCAATTGTTTTGCTATTTACTTGCATCTTGTTAACCTAAGTGTATATTGCAAACTCTCAATTGTTTTGCTATTAACTTGCATGTTGTTAACCTAAGTGTATATTGCAAACTCTCAATTGTTTTGCTATTTACTTGCATCTTGTTAACATAGCTGTATATTTTAATATATTCATTTATTTTGCTATTGCCCTTTTCATGCACCGCTTTAACTCACAACATGTAAACCTAAAGGTCTGGGCAGATTGGAAGACTAAAACAAAAAAAAAGAAAATGTTGATTTCCAACCACACAAATGGTACTGGTGGTGGTCCAAGCAGCAGGCTGTCTCTAACAGTTTTGGAAGACCGAGTCTGTGCCATACTGGGAGAGACTGCTGTTCTTGGTCAAGCTGGCATACAAGAGCATGGCTTTAATGTTAGTACTATTATATTATAGCAACTTTACGTATCACACCAATTCCTCTGTAACTTGCATGGCCAATAATAGATATTTATTTTGAAAGAGATTACATATAAGCCTCTTTCAACTTGTGTAAAATGAATTGTATTAAATAAATAAAACAAATAAACAGCTTGAAAATCTATACTAATATAATAAAGCTGAAGAGTTTGTTTGTTTGATTGAACACGCTAATCTCGGGAAATACTGGTCCGATTTGAAAATTTCTTTCGATTTTAGATAGCCCACTTATCGAGGAAGGTTATAGGCTATATATCATCTCGCTAAGACCAACAGGAGCAGAGCACTGCAGGTAAAACTACGGAGCACAGCTAGTGTTTGAAAATGTAATTCCATCACAATATAATTAATAGATAGTTAATGTTGATGAGAACATTAAATATCTTTTAATTATATTTTATTCTTTATAAATCTATATCAATTATACAAAATACTTAGCTAACAATTCCTAATCGTAACATTTGTAAGTGTTAAGAGTATATGATAAAAGTTATAAATAACTAATATATTGATAAAAATAAATATTTTTCAGGCGCCACCAGTACCAAGGGAAGAACCCATTCCTGAAGATGTGGAAATTGAAATTCCTGTAGGCTTAGAGAATTTTAATTATAATAGTAAGTTTTATTAAACTCTATTTACTTATTAAATTAGCCTTCTTCTAGGAGCTGTTTTCAATCGTCATAATATAGTTTAATCGATAATAATTGAACATAATTCATTAAATGACTTGAATAAATTAGTCTTTGCTTGTATCCTAGAGAATATTATTCAACAGATGGAATGGATGAACATTTCTAATTTATAATATAAGTGGAAGTCAGAATTATATTTGCCTCCTTAACATTATTTTCATTACTCAACAGCAAGTGTTCCAACATTGCCAGCATCACCGCTACTGCTAGACCCACAGCCCTCACCACCACCACCACCAGTACGTCCGCCGCCCCCTCTACCGCGTTCTCCTCCGCGTCCCACTGGTCGACGGTCATCGGCGTCACCGCGATCTGCGACTGCCTCGCCGCGACATGGGATGCAGAGAGCTCGCAGGAATCGCGGCTTAACGCCATTTGACCGGGCCGCTACAGAATTTGTGGCGGTTGAACAACGACGCCTTGCACTGGAGGAGACGCGAGAGAAGCTTTCCCATGAGCGAGAAAGGGAAAGGGAAAAGCTTCTCCATGAACGTGAGAGGGAGCGTGAGGAACTTTTCCACCAAAGAGAAATGGAGCGACTGCGGCTGGAGTCGCTAAAGGTTGAGGCAAATCGCGAGCAAACTAGGGTGATGCAGCAAATAGCTGTTATCGGGCAAAGGTTGCTCGAGATATTGCCTCAAGGGCCCGCATCTTAATTTTTTTTTTCATAGGGTTTTAAGTGTATTATTTAGTGCCTTTCTTTTTATTTTTTTTAAGTGCTTGTTTTAGATTTTAATTTAATAGTTTAAGTACAGTATTTTCTGTCCTCAGTCTTTAGTTGTTTTACTTTTTACACGCTTTTTATTAGCTTCACCTGTATGTTTGAATGTTTGTTTGTAACCGACTTCTTTGGGCGCGATTTTGACCCACTTTAAACGGCCAGATTTCGTTCAAACTTTGTAGATTTATTGAGGACCGATGACAATACACTAATTTGATAAAATTATTCCATTTTTCAATTTGCAAAAAGCGTGTTTTTTAGTTTTTTTTAAACTATTATTATATATATCTTTAAATTTAATAGGATTTATATGTACTTAATTTATTTTAAGTGTTTGTTTTAGATTTTAATATTTTAATTTAATAGTTTAAGTACAGTATTTTCTGTCCTCTGTCTTTAGTTGTTTTACTTTTTAATCTTTAAATTTTATAGGATTTATATGTACTTAATTTGTTTTAAGTGTTTGTTTTAGTTTTAAGAATATTAAATAAAACATATATATACATAATAATAGTATATTTTATTACTTAATTAGTTAAGTAGTTTATACCACCATTAATTCAGTACACACTTTTTTAAATACTAACAAAAAATACAATAATAAAAATTACAAACTTAAAAATATAAAAAACAGGTTGAGGCTGCAACAATGATCAATTTTTTCACCTATGACCTGCACTAAAATATGAGCAGTTATCAGAAACTTTAAAAGGATTAATATATACTGTAACTAATGCAGTTTCATTATTTAAATCTGTGTAGGTAAACAAAATAATGTTTTAGGAGCGAAAAAATATTATACAAAACTACTTGGTCAGGCATACTAAATTAGGCTTAAAAGTAATACACATTAAAACTACACACAACACACTTTAAAAAATACAAAAATACAAAAATAACCTACTAAACTAATCTATTAACTAAATTATTTAGCATTATTCTGCCACTCATCAGCTCATCTTGGTTGCTGGAAATGGGTCCAACCCCCACACTCGGTTCATCACCATCCTCTTGTTGCTCAGCCATATTATTAGGGGGAGGTAATTTAGCATCCAGTGCAATATTGTGCAGAACACAACATGCAATAGTTACCTCACTGGCAACACGAGGATGGTAATGGAGTGTACGATGCTTCAGCAAGCATCTCCAACGAGCCTTCAATACACCAAAACATCGTTCAATACAATTGCGTGCCTGTAAATGGCGTGTAGTGTACACCTCTGCTCGAGAACCTGGTTCGGCATTTAAAATTGGTGTCATCAGCCACGCTCTCTGTGGGTATCCAGAATCACCTTAAACAAATAATGTAGTTAAAGAGCTTTATAAATTATAACTCCAATATTTTTATGATAAATATGTAGAAGTAGGTAGGAATTAAATGATTTACCTAATAGCCACGTCAATTCACCATTTTCGTGAAGTCCACGCATGTATGGTTCCACTTCACTGGATGACCATATGAAGGAATCATGCGTGGCTCCACCATATTTTGCATTGACATTGATAATCTTTAAATTATCATCACATATCTGAAAAAAAAAAATTAAGTTATAAAAAATATTCTATTTGCAGTTGCTTTGTTATTTTGTTTTAATGAAACATGATTAAAAACAATGCTTACTAACTAATAATACATATGCAAAGAAAAATAGCTTACCATTTGCACATTTAAGGAATGGTATCCTTTTCTGTTAAAATAATTCTGTTCATCAATGTGGGGTTTTACAATTGATATGTGAGTGCAATCTATGCATCCAATTACCCCTGGCAATTGAAATTTCCTTTGAAATCTGTAATTAGGTACATTCACATTTTATAATCAAAGACAATTACCTACATAATTATATTAAACATAATATTATAATACAATTGTTAAAAAGACTTTCAAATGAATTTGTCATAATATTTTGTAAACCTTTAAAACATTTAGAATTGAACAGAAACAAACATTTTGTGGTATAATAGAATTGTTTGTGACTACAATAGCAGCAACCTTCTTCAATGCAAAGGATTATGTTATTTATTAAAATTGTACAAAACATTGAAAGTTTTTTTTTTTTTATGTCAGAGCAAGCAACTTAAGCATAAGAAATAAACACTTGCAACATAAGAAGTGTTGCAGGTGCTTTGCCGGCCTTTTATGGACAAATAAGCTCTTTTCTTGAAGGCCCCAATGTCGTAGTTGTACATTGAAAGTTATAAATAAATTAATAAAAACACTTACTCTTGTCGAATTCTTGTTCTTTCTTGGTGTGTTTGAGGGAAAACTATCCATTTTTTCACTATCCGAGGACTGTTGAGTGCCTCCACAACTTGCCTAATGCATCTACTTGTAGTGCGTTGTGGCAAATGTTGTGTGACACCCACAATTCTCTGATAGGATCCCGTTGCGAAGAAACTCAGAGCGCAAAGAACCTACGAATATAAGTAGAATTAGGATACGTAATATAGGTACTTAGTAGATATGCACAACACATGCCTTTCATTGGGCATTTAAAATATCGGACATCACTAATAATTATAAACAATCGCAGTGAAGAAACTGTGGATTACCTTTACTTCCAAAGGAATTTCTTTAGTCCCCCGTATGTTTGTTTCGTTACGTAGGCTGCAGCAAAGCTCGCTAAAAGTTTTTTTATTTAACCTAAAACGCTCCTGAAACAATTGTTCCGGCATTTCATTGATTGTCTCTAAACTCGGTCTGGACGCATTTCTTTTTTGGCGCCTGAGCCAAAGTTCTTCATCGTGCGCAGCTTTTAAAAGTCTCAAAGCGTGCATTTTATGAAAACTAAAATTTTATAATCACTAAACACAACACGAAACTTCGACAGCTGATTATAAAATCGCCATTTTGTTTCGATTTCTACAAGATGTTATAGCCTTAGAGTATATATACTATCTATAGAGTGCGAACAACCAAGTGGGAACAGTAGGCACAGGTGGGAACAACACGACGTTCCCGCCGCGAGCGCTCGCAGTCGTGGTTGAGTGCTCACGAAGTGCGTTGCTCTGGATTTTTTTTCATATTACGAATAAACATGGTGAAATGTGCTGTTCTATCTTGCAAAAACGATACTAGAAAATACACAAAATTGAAATCCACTATCACATTCCATCAGTAAGTCGATTGTTATACTTATTTTTATGAAAATAAATCTAGCATCGCGGGCGTGAAGGGTAGGTGAGAGGCGGACACGCGCAGGCTTGCTCGCGCGCCTCACTGCCGCCACGTGATCATAGTGATGTGACCTGACCAACGCTGTACTCGATATAAAGTTTACTAGAAGAACTATATTTTAACAAATTATTTATTTAACTTAAAATTTAAAACTCTTTTAAAAATGTATTATAAATATATTTGTGGTGTGTTTTGTATGATACACTTTCTAATATGAATGCGAATGTAAATGTAAATTACGATATATTTTCTGAACCGCTAAATTGATTTTGAAGATTTTGATAGTAGAATGGATAAAATTAAATAAAAAAATTATTAATATTATTTATTAACTATATTATCATTTTAAATTATTAATTATTTCTTAATATTTTTTACCATTTTTAAAACATTATTATTATGGTTTGATTTATTATTAAAGAAATAGCACTAAACCTGATCTTTTATTTTATTAACTTTATTATTTAAAAAGTACTCACGTTTTTCTGATATTCCAATTAAACATATTTTTTTAAAGTACTTATAATTAATACAAGAAAATTTCATATATAATATTTAATATTCAAATGGAATAAACAAACTTTATTCAGTTGGTAGACAAATTTAAAATTACATATTTATACTTTATTCGTATATTTTTCCTTTAATAACTTATTGAACATAAAATTTACTTATGATACATATTTATTTACATAACTTATCGACAGTTCAACACGCAATTGATACCTACCCATCCCTATTTGTCACACACACATCTATATAGTATCTATAGCTCATCTGCCTACGATGCGCAATAAGCAATTTGTGCAATACACTCGCTCTATACTATTGTAATATATACTCTAAGGTTATAGCGTACGCTAGTTATCGAACGCCCATTGGCGTAGTCTCCTGTCAAAAGTGCCACTTGGCTAAGCATTTGTATGGCGCCTGTCGTATGACTTAGGTACCTAACGTTTCGTCACGTTTCGTCTAATAGAATAGAAAAACATTGCCACTTGGCTACCAATTTTCGTTTCGTTACGCTGGGTCACGTGACGTATCTCCAGCTTATGTCAATCTCATACATTCGTTTATCTATTCTATCAAACGCAATGACTAAGGAATCCTATGGACAGGGCATATTGTTCTATACAAACAACTGATTATACAAATATCATGCATTTCGATACCGAAATAATAAAACTAATACTGTCTCTTTCTAACTAATGAATATTCTGATATGTGAAAAAATATGACTATACGTCAGTCAGTGCTAATTCTATACCGCTTGACATTTGAAGTTAGCTCAAATACCTACTGTGGCCGGTCGCCATTTTATGTTCTCGTTAATACGATGTACATGCTCTGTCATTGCTCCGTAGTAAACATTGAAAAATATTGAATATTTTTGTGATTGTGACAAACATTTGTGTCTAAAACATATAGAGTGGTCAAGGACAAATAGTGGCATAATGCCAAAGCGCAGTATTGTGAGATGTGGCTCCGGAAAGAATGAAAACCAGAAAAGTTTGTCTTTGCACCGGTATGTATACGTTTTGACTGAAATATTAGTTATTTCTTTGCTGATTTAGTTATTTTCATGTATATTGAATTAAGGAGTATTCACAGACTATGTTCAGTGCAAAATTGTTACCAAATATAGCTTTATTTTGTATATTTTCGTTCTAGTAAAATAATGAATTTGGGTGCTAGTGATGGCTTATAATATCGACATCAGCAAAATGTTCGATGATGACGTGCGTCTCCCAAGGCTGTGTCATTAATCTTAAGAATAGTTGCTTTGGTGAATACACTTCCAAAATAACAAATTAATTTTGCCAAGAGCAGCAGAAGGAAAAATAAAACACTTAAATTTACCTAATATGAATTTTAACTTAAGTAAGATTAATCGCTTTTATAGTACCTACTTTAATTAAAAATGTATTTATAAATAAGTCAGGTCAGGACTAAAATTATAATAACCTAAATATTCATTTTTTGAAGGTTACCAAGAAGTGAAAATAGAAAAGGAGAATGGTTAGAAGCAATTGAAACTGAAAATATCAAGCCAAATGTAAAGGATATATCATAGTACATTTCCCAGAAAGTGCTTTCAATAGAACAATGGATGTGATTAGTCTGCACGATGATGCTACACCAGTATGTCTGCCGCTGCATTCACACAGGGTGAGGTTTTTATCTGTAGACACGTGATGTCTTCCAATTTACTTTTGGTCTTTTTATTTAGATTTAGGGCTGTCATTTATAATCTAACGTTTCTCCTATTTTGAAGGAGGCCTGTGAACAAACTGAGATGGTTTTATATGATTTTTTGAGTACAAACTTGGGTGATATTTGGTTGTTGAAATGTTATTGACTGAGGGAAAGTGCAATTTACTTTAAATACATGGGGTGTTTTAAGTTATTTTTCTATTCTTTATAAATTTATATATATAAAGCATTTGAATGCCATAAAACCAAAAATATAAATTCAAATTCCGCTATTGTAAGCCCTAATGTTGATATTAATTTCAAACCATCAGCATTGCCCTTTTAATTAAAATGTATTGCATTTTAGTTTAAATGTAAAGTGAACAATGCTAGTTAATGTAAACTGTGACATTTCATTTCCAGGTACCAGTTGAGCCTCAAATCCCGAACTCAAAAATGAACAGAGTGAATCCGAGTGCATCCCAGGCTGCACAAAATAGTTTAGCTCTATAATTTTCTCTGTTATTATATATTATTGTTTTTTTGTCTTATTATTTATAAATAAATAAATTACTGTATATTGTGTTGTTCATCGTAATAAAATACTATTATATACCTGTATTATTATATATGTTGTTTCATTATATTACATTCCTCAAAACTGAAATTACCAAATTGTAAGTCTACCGTAATCCTTATATCGAAGTCAAAATTGAACTGGATTTATCAAATTATACAGCTATCTTGTCCTGCGAGGTTGCTGGTGTTTTACAAGTAACCCTGTATAGGTGTTACCGTCACGAGCAGCCATCGCCATACTTAATTTTATTAATTGGCATTGTCATTTTTTCCATTTGTAATTTTACGTCTATGTTTTGTACAATAAAGTTAAAATAAATAAAAAAGAGTGTGTGTTTATGTACACGCGTTAGAAGTTACTTCTTTGGCGTATGGACAAAATACTAGAATATACAACTTGAACATAGTTATCAATTTTCATACCACCTAGAACTTACTTCATGCTGTTAATTTTAGGTGTCGGTGTGCGCGCGCATCGTAAAAATTCACTCTCACTATTTTTCTCCACCGCGCCAAAACAAATACTTATAAATTCAAAATAAATATATT
The DNA here is from genome assembly GCF_905220415.1 of Colias croceus. NCBI lineage: Eukaryota > Metazoa > Arthropoda > Insecta > Lepidoptera > Pieridae > Colias > Colias croceus. Next base: position 10,438,448 of record NC_059537.1, read on the forward strand.
AATATTATTTTTATATCGATAAACATAATAATGTTTATCGATATATTCTCGGCACTAAACACCGCCATGTTTTGTTACAAGCATTATGGCGCCGGCCACACTTTTTTTGTAGGTATGTCACTTCCATGTGATTCCATATTCATTGATCAAACGTTACGCTAATAGAAAGCCACTTGGCTAGGGGGGCAGAGACGTTAGAGCGTTTTCACATTGTCCGGTCCGATATCGGATATCGGACGCCGATAGCCGATATCCGATATCGGAGGCTAAGTAAAATGTATGATTTACGTACCTGTCTTTCACATTGTCCAGTCCGATATCGGATATCGGAGCCAACACCGATATTCCCGTGAACTATCGGACGATAATGTTCAGTGTTACCAGCTCAATTTTCGAAAAGGTAGTATACCAACAGCAAAAAAAGCACTAGTTTGTGTATTTTCAGTCATTTCTAGGCGCTAAATGTAAAAAAAAAATCCTTTCATTTACTTTAAACCTTTTTATTAAGAAAACATTCATTTAAGTATTTAAAGGCATTAAAAATACGATTTATACGGGAGCTATTTTAATATCGTCCTATAATATACGGCAATTGGCTGAACTGAAGTAAACAAAAATATATTGTGTTCTTAAATTCAACCGTATCTTCGAAATATTAGTATCTTTTATCTTTATTTACTCATTCTGCCTCGCTCCTCCTCCTACTCGGACTACTGTTGTGCTGTAAGCTGTTTATTGTATTGTTGTCATTGAGTCACAGATTTAGTGCTTTGTTTTAGCGCCGATATCAAACCTGTATAATAAATAGCACATCTAAATAATATTAAGTAATTAATAATATCAAATCTTTTTTATATTTTACTTTTCCAGCTGTTTTTGAAGTCGGTTTCTTTATTGTAGTTATTTTTACTGTATGTACAACTACGATCTATCAGTTGATTTTTTTTAAATCAAACCCTTTTTATTGAAAAGAAAATTTACAATACGGCAATTTTGTTTAGTTTTCTCTAAAATTTCAGAATTAGAATGCGGCAACCCTTAGACTAAGGATTGGTCTCCGCGCGCGCGCTACGACTAGATACCGCTCCACCTAAAAACAATAGCTCCGTGAGTGCGGCAACTCAGTTCTGTAGTGTGTGTAAGGCAATTTGTAAGGACGCTAGTGTGTGTGAAGAATTGTACTGCCAGCTACATAAATTTTACCCCATAAATGGGAAATGGGCTATCTTGGAAAGAAGTTTGAAAAATATTTTCATTTCATTTTGGCCTTGCCGGGAATCGAACCCATGAACATGTGACTCAAATCCACTTGCGATGCCACTATACTATCACAAAGGTTTTTTAAAAGTAAAAAAGCAGTAATAAAAAAATAACATATGAGTCAGTTAAACAAGGTTAAACAGAAATAAATTATTGTTATTATCATTTTTTTTATAATATGCGTTAGTACCTAATAGTATTGAAAAAAAAAAAACATTATGAATAAAATAAGTTCAAATTAAAAGTGTGTTTTTGGGATATGCAGTACGGCAACACTAAATGGCGTCGTATTTTCGTAAACAACATTTTCAAAGTACAGGTGAAATATCGAATAATACGATTATTCCTGATGTTACGTGATCCCAGTGTCTTTCTTATTATTTGTTGTATTTTTTTTAAACAGTTTTATGGCACAAACAGGCATTTTACTTCAGGTTTTGTCCAAAATCTTTAGAAACTATCGGTACACCCTCTCCACACAATGCTCGTGACACGACTGGCTCGGGTACGCCGATTTCGGCGTACTTTTAGTTGCCGCATTTTTCGAGTACGCCGGCGGTATCTAGTCGTAGCGTGCGCGGAGACCAATCCATAATCTAAGGCGGCGACCCTAAATTTTGTCAAGAACGCGCGGCGACTATTGAGCTTGTTTACTATTTTGGTTGTCATGGCTATATTATTATTAGTCTGTGGTACTATGTACATTGCGGAATCTGTGACTGTGAATTAGTTTAGTTTAATTTATTTCTGTTTAAATATTTGCACCCCCAGATATTAGGTAGAATGTACATATTAGCACTATAAAATTGTAATAACAGCACCTACATTTGTAAATGTAATTTGAATTTGTATTTGCTAGTTTCGTCGCTTTAATACTGAGTTGAATTTTTTTTTTATTTTATTTGTATAAGAACATAACAGTCATACATGATTTAATATAAAAAAGTTCTAAAATTCACTACGACCACACAACATGTTCTAATAATAAAAAAAGAAAAACAGCATATAAAAAAACAAGCCTCACAATGAAATTGAATATTGAAACTAGATTCTGACTCTGCAGAGGGTACAAATCCATACTCCGCAGTCAGCAGATTAAACCGGTTTGAAAAACATCAGTTTATTTATTACTATTTATTTCATTTAAAATAAAGTTTATTTTTTGTAACACAAATGCATCCACTGTTTATTTTAATTCCCAATATATCTACTTTTCCAGTTTCTGGCAACACTCATGTTATCGGGACGATATTATCGGATAATGTGAAAGGGCAAATTGTGTCCGATATCGGATATCGGCTATCGGCTTCCGATATCCGATATCGGATCGGATAATGTGAAAACGCTCTTACTCTAAAAATCGAAATCTGACATCTAGAATCGAATGCATTGATTACTTGTGAATAAAAATCATCATAAATTAATAAATTCGATTGACAAATATTTCAAATCCGTATCGATTAATTCACTTTAATCGATGTTTTTAAGCAGGTTACCTCTCTTTGAAGATAAAATTGATAGACGTCAAATGTTGCCTATTAAATTGGCTCGACTATAATATTTCACTTGCATAAGTAAGTAATGCATTTACCAAAAATCGTAAATGATCGAAAACATGATTTTATACATCATTTTTATTTTAATACAGATTATAACACTTTTCGCTAAGGATGGTAACACTTATTTCTTGTGTCTATGGTCATTCGATGGATTTCAAAACGAACAATGTTGTTTATGAAAATTCAAAAAGTACGATACAATTGTGCGTTTGGTATAACAAAATATAGAATGTAGTTCAGTAAGAGAGCGCTGTTAGCATAATGTTCAAGCATCAGCGTCCGCGCCCTTCAGCCTGAGGCGCGCGAAGTCTTCGAAGATTATGTCGTCGTCTTGTTCTTGGCCATTTTCGTTTCTGTAAACAAAATTCGATATTAGTTTACGTATAGTGTAAGTATAGTGAGGTCTTAGATTACAAAATAAAAGACAGATGGAGCGTTGCCGAACTAAACCGAATGATTTATCGTCATTTTCAATAAAGCTATGTGTGCTGTCATTTCGCCGCTGCACTGTACGTATACGGTGCTTCTGTGTGCGTGTAATGTTACCAGATATTGAAAAATTTCCCAAATTTTTCCCCGACTACGGAAAAAAGAGGGTTATGTTTTTCGAGTTTATGTATGTATGTATAATATTTCTTTGACACGCCCTGCAGTATAAACCGTTGGACCGATTTTGAGTTGTGAGGTTTCATTGCAATCATCTGAATTATTATGTTAGTGGCGGTAGTGACGTAGGCTATACATATACATAAATTAGCAGTCAAGTTTTAATTTTTCTTACCTTCTCGGTAACCTAGCAAAGATGCCAGTCTTGAACCGATGATTG